>NC_047678.1:4161917-4404417 GCF_011762505.2 Arvicanthis niloticus | reverse complement strand
TACTTGAAGAGTAATTTTTAGAGACAAGCATTTAATAAGAGTTATTAGACTTTTTAGAAAAACCAGGCATGCATGTGCACTGTGATTTTAAAATAAGCTGCTGGCACTGAGTAGAGCTGACACGTTAAAACTGTCTGTAAAATTGTTGGTTTTGTGCTTGACATCCTGATGGTTTGCTTACTGATTTGCCTTAAAAAATAGGCAAATCCGGTTTATTATACACTTAAAAGTTTTTGACTTTGTGTGATTTTATGCATCTGGTTAATATGAAGTTTTACCCAGAATTTTACATTACAGTAGATCAGATGTAAACTTTATATATGATCAGAATAAAAACTTCAATAAATAATTAAATAAATTGCTCAGTGGCTTTTTAAAAAAATCTAAATGTAATTAGAGTGGAGAATGGGACTATAAACATTTAATTTTTTTATATGACAAAGTGATTGGTATTTGATTTTATGTGAAGAGTCTGGATTAGATAGACAGTTTCTAGAAGATGCTCTTCTGTCCTGTGCAGTGACAAGACAGTACATAAGATGGCAGTAGGAGATTACAAATGTCTCCTCTCACAGCACTCCATCCTGAGAGCTAGGTCCATGACTGCAATAAACAACATCACACTACACCTTCAAGGTGACTAAGGGGCTTGTCTTCGCCGACTACATTGTTTTTAATGTAGAAGAAAAGTACTACCTTTGATCTCCCATACGTTTTTAAAAGAAATTATGCACAATGTTATATTTACGTTTACTTTTCCTTTTCTAACTTCCTAAGAACCTAAGGCTTTGTGTGCTTTCCTGGAATCTTGACTTTTAAAAAGTAAGCCAGGGTTTCTTAGATTTTTTTTTAATCCCCCAAATTTTATTAACACTTCTAAGGATTAAGTTTTGGATTTACGTTTCTTTTTTGAAAATGCAATTGTGTATTATTTCATATTACTAGTGTTCTGTCTCAAATACAAAAAGGGTCTTATAAATTGTAATTTAATAGGAAATTGTAGTGTATTATTGCTATCATTTAAAACATCAAATATTTCTTGTGTGTATGTGTTACCAATAAGGCTGACTAAATAAGACTAAATAAGACCTGAACAAGGAAAACACTAATGGTTACATGCTCACATGGAAAGGGGGAAGCTTAAGAGACTTCATACTAGACAAAGAACTATAGGAAAATATGGTGCTAAGTGGAAGGTATAGTCTTCCTCAGGGTTATCCAATACCAAATGGTCATGACTGAAAACATACATGGGTAACATTATATAAACTGAGAAGGTTGTATTTACATATTTAGAAACATACACAGTACACACATGTACACCACCACCGCCACCACCATTACCACTGTCACCACCAATAAGAAAAAGAAGCCCAAAACTTAACAGTTTGCAAGGTGGAGAAGGTTACATGATAGGATTTGGGAGGAGGAAAAGGAAGGGTAAAATGATGTGATCTCAAGTAAAGAAAATGATTTTTAAATGGTTAAGTAACATGTGCCAGGTCACACACACACATGTGAAATCCGGTGGAAGAGCTGACGTCTGAAAGGAGCACACCTGTTTTTAAAGACTGTGATTTTCTTGTTAAACACTCAACAATTTTGTTAGGATCATATTTAAGGGGAAAAAAGTTCTAATTAATTAGCACTAAAGTATTCTCACTGTACATACACACACACACACACACATCTATAATTTCACTCTCCTATGACTTCAACATGATCAAATTAGACATAATCTAGAAATCTGCCTATGGAACATTTTTGGGAAGAAAGTAAGAACTGTGCCCTTAAGGGGTTGTTCACAGTGAGGAGTGTGCTGCCTAGAAAGACATAGTTTGATTCCTTGGTCACTAATTCAAAGCATGATCCAGTTTTTTGAGGATAAGGTTAAGACATCCAGTGTCAAAGTTAGTGATTGGTCTTTCTGACTCAGATAAATAACAGATACTTTCTAAATATTGAAAAAAATAGCATGAATCATTTCCAATTCTCTCCACTTAAAAAACTATACCCTCTAAAAACAATCAACCAACCAACCAACCAACTGGTTCTGACATTCACCAATCTCTGACTTTGGGCAAAAAGCTCAATTTCTGAAAACCTCAGCTCCTTACTCTAATAACACAATGGGGACTGAGTTAGTGAAAGTAGCACTGGGTACAACCCTCCCTACTGAATAAGGAAAAAACCAGTTCTGATTATTGTATTATTTAATAATGTAGCTGATCTAAAAAAAACCAAACAAACAAACTGGTTTTAGAGAATACACATAGAGGTGTATTCCACAGGAGCAAACCTAACAACACTTTCAGAATGCACTTTGAATTTGATAGACATCCCCAAAGATAGAAGTATTTAGTGTAAATCAAGATGTGAAGGGCCTGGGGAGATGGTTCACTGGTTAAGAGCACTGGTTGCTCATGCAGAGGATCTGAGTTTGGTTCCCAGAACTCACAGGGAAGCTCACAGCCATCTGCAACTTCAGTTCCAGGGCATCTGAAGTCCTCTTCTGGTCTCTGCAGGCACCAGGCACACACACACAATGAATATACCTGCATGTAAGCACAGCATTTCTATGAATAAAAACAAATAAGTATGAAAAGGTAAAATGAGTCAGTATAGGTGTTTGTACTAATGTGGACGCCCTTGTTCTGTTACATTCTCTTCATCAAATAACAAAGCTTCTACAAGAGACCAAGGTCATACCAAATCAAACTGGCTGTGTGGTAGACTTGAGCATTAGTATTAAGCAGTGAGCTGGCCTTCGCCCAATCAGCATTTAATCCCACAGGTTCTCTGGGCTTTTAAGCATCAAAGCTCAGTTACATTCCCATTAGTTGTTGATACAGAATGTTCAGACTCATGAGGTTTCTGCCTGTCAATCAGGAAATTCTAAGGGAACAGTGTGCTGAGTGCCGAGCTCAGTATGAGCTCACAGACATTGGACTAGTTCAGCAAATTAATTATTCTTTCAGCTTCCCAGTCTTAGAACAATTTCCCATCCAACACTGAAAAACCTAAATGCTAGTTTGAGGAGGTTTGAAACTGACTAAATCATTGATATCAGCCTTGAAAATGTGTGAAATGATTAACATGACGTTTTCATAGAGTTTGGGAAATAAGCCTAGGAGACCCCTTCAGGAAGGGCCATGATAAATTGGTGGTTGGGAGAAATGGCCCAGTGAATGTTGAATGCCAAGTCTATAGTGCGCACTTGGAGGTGTGCAAAGTTCCTCAGGATTTTGGTACTATGAGGAACTGAGGAGACCTCTTCTTTCTCATTCTTACTGAAGGAATCTAGTTTCCACACTAGAGAGACTCAACGGAAACATGGGCGCCGTCCTAAGATAGCAGGCATCAACGGAAACATGGGCGCCAGCCGTCCTGAGATAGCAGGCGTCCTTCCTGCTGACTCGCATCAGCTCTTCGAGAAGGCTTTTGATTCGGCTTCTACATTGCTGTACTAAAATGTTTACTCTCCTAGGATAATTAACTGGGATTTTACCAAAGGAAAAGAATAAAACCAACAGGTTGTAATCACATTCAGTTGTCTTATTTAAGTAACTAGCCTTGAAGAATGAGAAAGACATATTTACAAATATAGAAAGCAACCTAAAGAAAAATTTGGATGCTTGAAAGAATGTTTTGTGATTGTAAAGTTGAAAGTATTCTCCTTTTCTGATAACGACGATGGGTCAGAAGAAAGGAACCTTGACGTACAGAATCCTAGGACAAATGTTTTCCAAGCAAAAGTCTCTTCCATTCAAAGACATCAATTGTGAACATTTTGTTCTTCCCTTCATAATTCTCTTGCCAGTTCTAGGTAGTAGGTAATAAAATCTCTGTGTCAACCATGGCTATGAGTAATAGACCTGAGCACTAGTGGGGTCCTGGGCACTAGTGGAATTTTGGGCAGTAGTGGAATCCTGGACACTAGTGATAGTGCTGGGCACTAGTAGAGTCCTGGGCAGTAGTAATAGTCCTGAGCACTGGTCATAGTCCTGGGCAGTTGTGGTAGTCATGGTCTACATTTATGCATCCTAAGAAGTCCCAGGAGCCTGAATGGTTGGCATTGCTTCCTGGTCCTTTGTTTTCATCAATGTACTAGGCTCCAGCTTGTGGGGCGGTGGGCTGTGAGAAGCAGCACTTGGTCGAGCATGAGCTTGGAGCCCTGGACCAGGAGTTCGCTGTGCTCCCACATCCTGGTTCTTTTCATTTAGCTTCAGCCCTCTAACAACCACTCCCACAGAGAGGTCTATGGCCAACAGTGCCTCAGGAGGTCTATGGCCAACAGTGCCTCAGGCCCTAGAGAGATTTACATACTAATGAGATGCCTGAAGGCCAGAGAGTGGAGCCAATTAAGCATTCTTCCCCAGCCCCTCTCCCCTCTCTCCCTCCCTATTTAAGTCAGGGTCTGCCCTGGGTTTTGGGGGGATGCATCCAGATCTATCCACCATCCACCATGACATTAAAGCCTGTAAAAACCCATGAACTTTCTCGAGTTGTTGGGACCACGCCATGAGGAACTGTGGAGAAGCCTTTAACGAGCTGCTGGGCCTAACTTCCCCATGGAGGAACTTTCAGAGTTTCCAGCCACCCAACCCACAGCTAGAGGAACTTTCAGAGATTCCCAGCCACAACTACCCACACTAGCTCACCCTCTGCCCTGCTCTTTCCTGCACTGCACACCCCTTTCCTGAACCATGGTTGTCCTTCCTCCTCCTCCTCCTCCTCCTCCTCCTCCTCCTCCTCCTCCTCCTCCTCCTCCTCCTCCTCCTCTTTCTCCCTTTCTTCCTCTCCTCCTCTTGTTTTCCTCTCATTTTCCTTTTGCCCTCTCTTACTTTCTTGTTTTCTGGCTAGAGTCTAAGTTTCTCTAAGGCTAGGGATTAGTTTACCTTCAAAGTACAAATAATTAACAAAATATATTTATTAAGCTTAATTTCATCCAAAATTTGCCATTTATTTTCAGTTGTATCCAGGAACTCAGCTTATAACTCTTGTTTTTTTTTTTTAATTTGTCTATCCAAAAATTTTTTAAAAATTCATTACTTTCAACTTTATAATTGAATGGCGACATCATGGAAGTTACTTTCAATATCGTCACTTTTACAGGCCTCTATGTGTGGCAAAAGGATTAAATGGACTAATATATACAAACACTTGCTGTCTTGAAGCAGTAAAGATGCTCATTTAATAAAGAGAAGGATCACCAAAGCTGAAGATGAGTTGAAGCATAAAAATTTAAAGTAAATAACATTAGAAATACATTTAGTTACCATGGAGATACACACACACACACACACACACACATATACACACACACATATATATACATATATGTATATATATCAGAGTTATATGTATGTATACATATGTATGTATATGTATGTATATATCCCTTACCAAAGACTAACATAATTGTGACAAAACTAAGACCTCAGTGTTGAGAACCACACTAGCCCCACGTTGGGCGCCAAAAAATGTTGAGAACCGCACTAGCCCACGTTCGGGCGCCAAAAATGTTGGGGCCTAGGGTGTCCCACTTTGGGCAGCCAAAAATGTTAAGGCCCTCTCCACTCCGCACTTGGTGGCCACTGTATCCCAGCCCAAGCTGCTGCTCCGGTCCGCGGGTCAGGGTTCAGCAAGAGAGAGAGTGAGGACAAACTCGAAGAATGGAGACCAGACAGAGTATGCTTCAATCCCGTTTATTCTTCAGTCTCTCTTCCTAGTCCAAGTCCCAAGTATTGAGTTCCTAGTTCCTAGTTGTACTCAATGTAGTTCCTAGTTGTACTCCAAATTGTTCTCTCCCGAGTGTCTAATGTCTACTCCTACTCCTAGTGTCTGAATCTCTGTTACTCCAAATTGTTCTCTCTAAAGTGTCTGATTCTCTCAAGTCTCTTCTGTCTGCCTCTCGCCTTTATATGTCTCACTTCTAAGCCAAGCCTCTAAGTCACACCTTTAATCATGCCCTTAGGTCTTGTCTCTAAATCTGATCTCTAAGTCACACTCTTAAGTCACACACCTTTAATCTCATACACCTTTAATCTCACACACCCAAGGAAAGTCCTGGGTATCTAAAGCAAGATGTTATCGGAGTGTGCTCAGCTGTTGTAGGCTATTGTAATCCAAGTCTCATGTCAGGGTATATGGCTCAAGATGGCTGCAAAGCTGATAGCCGCTTTCTGCTAAAAGTCAGCTCCCAACACCTCAGGACTATACTAGTCTCTGACTTAATATTTAAATTGTTAGAAATAGATACAAATTCTTAAATTTTTTAAATGCCAAAAGTTCTCTAATAGGACTATAAACAAACGATTTCAGTTAAACCCCATGTTCTCATGTGTATAGGTTGGTCCACTATGTTATAGTGATGTCACTAATTACTGCCAGAAGTCACAGAGAATGGTACTCAAATCCTCAAAGCAAGTTAGCGACTCCATTTTCTGTCTGTGGGGATGAAATTTTTTCACTCAGGCCCTCAAAGCACAGCAACACGCTTTTCTTCCAGGATTTAAAAATTAAATACGGCTTTACAAAAGCATCTCTCTGCCCCCATGATCAGTCCAGTAGTCTCAGCTTGACTTTGCCTTTGTTTTAGAGCTTGTGGCAGCATCCCGCTGAGAAAGAACAACTGAGCTGATTCCTCGGCTAGAACAACTCTCATTCCAGATATCCAAGGGTTACTGTCTTGCATCACCAAGCCTCCTGTCAACTTTATCAGAGAGCTGTCCCTGGCTTTTATTGGTAAGCCAGAACAGTTTGGGGCACTCTATCTATAATTCCTCTGTTACCTGATGTAAAAGCTTGTTTGTCCGTCTCTTGGGTGTATCACCTTTCAATGGAAGCCCACTCCCACTTCTTTCATGACTCTGCCCTCGTGGTTAAAGCTGTTCAGTAGAGAAAAACATCTGACACACATTTGCTGAACTCGAAATAAAACTGCCAAGAAAGTGTCAGTCATTGTCTGTGGGAAATGGGTGCTGATTGGTGAATTATATCACTGGTTACATAGTGTCCTGCATTGGCTTCTCTCTGGCAGAAGTGACTTGTGAACTCACGTCTCACCTCTGGTCTTTTCATGCTTGCCTCTGTGGTTCTGAATTTGTGTGCAAATCTGTGGGAGTCAGTCTCTTAAGCTGCTGTCTAAGTTCTCCGTTTGTTTGTTTGTTTGTTTGTTTGTTTGTTTTTACTCACCAAATCCAGGAGCTGCAGCCATGGGTCTGCTTTCCCAAGCGTGTCCTCTCTTTCTTGTGTTTGGCTGCCTGTAGAGCCCTGCACGGGCCATGCTGCTTCAGGCCCTTTGAACTTTGTTTTCTCCAACCTTTGTTTAATATTTCTCTTTATTTTCAGGGCTCCCACAATTCCCCTCTGTTATCCTTACTCAGGGTGTCTATGCCATGCCTTCTGATGTGCCACTCAACTTCTAGTTTCAGCCAACCAGCTGGAATGCACCATAGACTCCCGATGAACATTTGTCTCATTGCAAACAGTAACTTACACTTCTTGGTCCTTTGGGCTCTGAGGCTGAGTCTTACCTACTGGTCCATTTTTGTTAACCAGCAACCTTTCATTATCTGAACTGTCATGGGTGTTGATTTTTGTACTATATAGTCTGATGTGTGCCCCATGATCAGTTTTCAAGTGATTAAAAAAACAAGTTGGATCATGGACGTAAGGAACATTTAGTATCCTGACTGTTGGGGATCTTAGTGTCACATTGTGTCACCCCCCTTCCTCCCTCGTGTAAATAGCTTACTTATGTTGTTATTATACCCATTTATCTAGTTGGATACTCTAGAATTTATTTACTCAGAATTGTTGCTTGTATGCTACCCTCCAAGCAGAACAATTGGCACCCTTGTAAGAGCAACCCTGTCTGCCTGCAAAATACATCATCACCTTGTATCTATAGACTGTTGATTTACAGTCCTCGAGGGAAGAGCTAAAGAGGGTGACTGGAGTCTCCCTGGCCATCCAGCCAGTTTTATGCAATTCTTCCTAAGTGCTCTGGTCTCAGGGGTCTCAGAGAAGGGCAGAGCTGGAGACTAGCAGCAGGGGAGTTCTGTCTATGTGGCAGTGTGGAAACCCTCTTCCACACGGAGTGAAGACTCCACAGGGGCTGCGTGGGGGTCACCCATGCTCTGGTTAGTAACCCTACTCTGTAATTAAGCCTAATAAATTCATTGGCTCCCCAGGGTGAGCTGCAGGGGAACCCAAACTGGAAACCAAACTTAGGAGAGGCTAGACCTTGGACAGCCTCTTCGGGGAATAATTTTAGTGACACTTCTTGTTTGTTGTTGATGATGGTGGTTGCAACTGTTGCAAATGTTAGTTGCTGAGAGTGCTAGGTACTCTTTAAAGTGATTGTAGTACACAGTCTCTATTTAACTAGTTTAAACACCATTTTAATATTTATTCTTTTTGATTTAAAAAGAAACCAAGTGTTGAATTGTTATGTAAAGTCAAATCCTTCCTTCCCTTCCCCCCCTTCTTCTCCTCACCCCCCCCTCTTTCTTTGCTCCTACTTGTTTGGGGGTCAAAGCTGCTGTTTGTACCTTGTGGTGCAGGCTGACCACGGAGGTAACACAATGGCTCACACCCTGTTGCTTCTCTCTGCACACTGCTACTTGTCTGATTTGAAGCACTAATGAGCTGTGAAATATTCTTCTTCTGCTAATTTAACGCAGGGAGACCACTGGGGATTTGTTTCAAAGCCGAGACAGAGAGGAATGCTTAGCTTACAGATTAGCTCACTGAAATATATTTATTTTTTCTTTGCAAAACTAACTCAAACAAAACAAAACCAAAAACAAACAAAAAACTCAACCAATCAACAAAACCGGTTAAAACTGTATGCTAAGAATGATTGCATGATTTAATTATATTTATATTACCATTGAATTATTTAGTTATAATTTAGACACTTGAACAAAAGACCACATTTTGTAAAACAATAAAATTTCAAAAAAAATTTAAAATTTTCTGAAACATGTATGATGCTAACAGGTTTTCTCCTAATCAGTTTAAGTCAGGAAATCTCAGTCTAGCAGTTTGTTGGTTTTCTTTTTCTCTCAACTTAAGACTTTATTTATATATTTATATAGTTCAGGGCTGGTTTATCATTAAATAAAAATAGTATCTAACAGAATGTTTATGTAAATTAAAAATGAAATATTTTTAATATTTTAATAGGAATGGTAAACTCTTATTTGCACAGATTTACATATCAGTCTTAAGATAGCAATCTTAAGAAAGATACTATTTTAAATTTTTTAAAACATTTTCTATTTGGGGCTGGAAAGGTGGCTTAGAACTTAAGAATGTTTGCTGTTCTTGAAGAGGACTGAAATTTGGCTTCTAGCACCCACATCAATCAGCTCACAAGTGCTTGAAACTCAGTTCTAGGGCATCAGACACCCTTTTCTGGCCTCTTCAGACACCTGCACACCTGTGCACATACCTACACACACACGCACACACACACACACACACACACACACACACACACACACCAGTATATATAAATATAATAAATTGTTTATATTAATTTATTATTATTGGGAGTGGTAGTGTGTATGCATGTGTGCACATGTATGTACCACAGCATGTGTGCAGTGGACAGAGGGCACCTTTTGGGCACTGAGTTGACTCTTTCTTTCCGCCATGCATTCAGTGGGTCAAACTCACATCAACAAGCTTGCATAGCAAATATATTACCAAGGAATCATTTCCATCAAAGTTCAAAAAATACCATTTTAAATTTAAAGTAGTATTACTTTGTTTTGTAATGAAAAGGTATTTTTGAGACATTAGAATCCCTAAATTATGCCATATGGTGGTGCACACGTTTAATTCCAGAACTCTGGAGGCAGAGGCAGGTAGATCTCTGAGTTTGAGGCCAGCTTGGTTTATAAAGTGAGTTCCAGGACAGCCAGGGCCCAACAGAGGAACCCTGTCTCAAAAAACAAAAACCAACCAACCAAACCAAGCAAACAACAAGAAAGGAGTCTGTAATTTAAATTTAATTTAATTGGCTAAATGTAAATTTAATGTAGTTAACAGAACACTGAATTGGCAGTTTATTGAATACATTAATAAGTTAAACTGTGTTTATAGTATAATCATTCCTTGTTTCACTAAATCCAAAGTTTAGTTTAGTTTTGTTTTTCAAGACTACATGATATAAACATTCCCTTGAATGTTGAAGTAAAAAGACCCATCCACTGTGTGTGGCACTATTCCCTTGGCATGGGATCCAGGTCTGTGTAAGAATAGAGAAAGCAAGCTGAGCACTGGCAAACAAACATCCATTGCTCTTTTCTTCGGACTCTGGATGTAGTGGGATCAGCTGATTCAGCCCCTTATTGTGATTTCTCTGCCATGATGAACCATAGTGGGGAATTGTGGCTAAACAGACTCTCACCCCCTTAAGTTGCTTTGGTTAGAGTATTTTATCACATTAAAGAAAAAGAAACTAAGACTTCACTGCTACCAGTGAAGTGTGGCTGTTGCTGTGGAAAGCCCAACCACGTGGCTTTTAAGCCTTCGGAACTGTTTTATGGGAGGCATGTGGAAGAGTTTGGAACTTCGAGCAGGTGTAACTGTTGAAATGCTGTGGATACAGCTCAGTGAGCCATTCTTGTGGGAGCTCAGAAGATGAAAATGCTGAGAGAAATGCTCACAGCAGAGGCCCAGCTCCTGAGCCTTGACATGGGAAGAAAAACTATTTAGAGCTGGGCTAGTTGCCATCCACATACTGTATTGGGCAAGAATCTAGCTTCATTCTGTTTGTATCCTAAGAACCGGAATGGACTGATGTGTTATGCATAGCGTATTTCAAGGAAAAACGACATTCAGTCTGGAGCTGAGGAAGTGATTTTCATGATCGTAGAGAATCATCTTGCACTGCACTGGGAGAATAGGAAAGGTGTCCCAGCTGCAAAACTATACCTTAGGGTCTCCATCTTGTGAAGGTCCAAATTTATTTAAAGGGGGAAAACCTAAGGAGAAGGGGTTCCTTCTCCTTAAAAGCAGCTGCCTAGGAAACTCTTTTTCCAGTGTCAGCACACAATAGAAGCTGTTTACAGCCGTGGTCTATAGAGTGCAGGCTAAATCTTGAGCTGGCAGCAGAATTTCAAACATCATCCTGGTGGTACTTGTTTTAAAGGCATGGTGGATACAATATGGAGAGTCATGGAGAATGGGTGAGGCCAACCAGGCAATGGTTGACAGGGTTAGAGTTCATAAAATAGGTGTCATGGGCCATCAGGTGAAACTACGATGGTGATACCTTAATACACTGGAGATCTCAGGGCTGTGGCACATCTGTTAACGAGGGCTGCAGACAAGTTATGACTTCTATGAGAGAAGTTATATATACTGCCAGTGGCAAGACTGGAGGGATGGGACAACCTGAGCCCATTTGGAAGCTGTGAATTATATTACAAACCCTAGACACTGGACATGGAGCTGTTGGATTTGGTGTTTGCCCTGCTGGACTTTGTTTTTGCTATGATCTGTGGAAGGTAAAAGGGCCAAGGGAAAACCAACCTGACTCTGACTTGACTCCAAGGCCAAGACCAGGGCCAAGAAACAAAATCCTATCAATCCCTGAGCTTGCTACAGAAACCCATTAACTGCTGAGTACAAAAACCCACCAAGCCATGAGCTCTCCCCAAGTTTATGACTTGAAATTCCACTAATCCTCACCCTGGAGATTTCCATCCTGGAAAGCTCCACCCCACCAAGAAACCCTATATAAATCCTGCCTTCCGCTCACTTCTCTGCTGCTTCTCTTCAGAGCAGAGGCAGCCACCCTTCTGCCTCCCCTCCCAATACATCTCTTGTGTGAGGTTTATTGTACGGTGTGACTTTGTGGTATTCCTTGGCTCCCAATTGTCAGAATACCTCTCAGAGCAGAGCTGTAACCCTTTTTGCTGGGGAGACCTTCCCCTGCGGGAGCAGAGCTGTTACACTTACATTGGGAACGGTCTCCCTGCCGCTGGAACAGAACTGTAATACTTCTCTAGGGGAAGCCTTTCTCTTCAGAGCTACAACACTTACAGTGTGATGGTTTTATGCTATGTTCTTTCCCTTTTTGAAATAAAAATGCTTACTCTGCGACATTACATGTTAGAAGTATGCAACATGTTCTTTATTTTATAGGAACTCACAGTTAAGATACTTTGTATTTTTGAGTGTTGGAGTTTTAAAATACTACTGTCAACTCAACTCAATAATCACCTGGGAAGAATCTCAGTGAGAAATTATCTAGACTAAGTTGGCTCCTGGACATGCCTGTGGAGGATTATCTTGATTGCATGCACTGAAGTGTGAAGAACCACCTACTGTGTAACTATTCTCCAGGAAGGGGGTTATAAATTGTGCAAGAGTGGAGAGTGTGAGCTGGACACTATTATGTGCATTTTTTTTTCTTTCTGTGACTGTGGGTGTGATGTGACTAGCCCTTGTGACTTTCCCAATCTAGTGGGCAAAGATTCGGAATTTTGAGCTGAACAAGCCTATTATCACTTGAGTTGCTTTTGTCAGGGCCTTTCATCCCGGAAACAGGAAAATGATACAAAGACATGACATACACATATCTGTGAATGCGTTTGAGGGCATATTTATACATGCTTGCCCATGTGGAAGCCAGAAGTTGATGGGAGGTATTTTCCTCACTTACTCTCAACTGTACTTTTTTTTTTCAGAGAAGGTCTCTTACCTTATTTTTTTAAGACAGTGTCTTTCACCAAACCTGAAGCTTATCCTTTGGGCTAGACTGACTGGCCATCTACCTCTCACTGCCCCTTGCTCCAGCCCTGTGGGTATATATGCAGTATATGAAGCAACCAATAAATATGTATATGTATGTGAATGTGTATGTGTGTGTGTGTGTGTGTGTGTGTGTGTGTGTGTGTGTGTGTGTGTGTGTGTGTGTGTGTGTATGTGTATGTGAATGTGTATGTGTGTGTGTGTGTGTATGTGTATGTGAATGTGTGTGTGTGTGTGTGTGTGTATGTGTGTGTGTGTGTGTGTGTGTGTATGTGTGTGTGTGTGTGTGTGTGTGTATGTGTATGTGTGTGTGTATGTGTATGTGTATGTGAATGTGTGTGTGTGTGTGTATGTGTGTGTGTGTGTGTGTGTGTGTGTATGTGTGTGTGTGTGTGTGTGTGTATGTGAATGTGTGTGTGAATGTGTATGTGTATGTGAATGTGTATGTGTGTGTGTGTGTGTGTGTGTGTGTATGTGTGTGTGTGTATGTGTATGTGAATGTGTATGTGTATGTGAATGTGTGTGTGTGTGTATGTGTGTGTGCGTGTATGTGTGTGTGTGTGTATGTGTGTGTGTATGTGTATGTGTATGTGTATGTGAATGTGTGTGTGTGTGTATGTGTGTGTGTATGTGTATGTGTATGTGAATGTGTATGTGTATGTGAATGTGTATGTGTGTGTATATCATCATGATGTTTGGCTTTACATGGGTCCTGGGAATATGACTTAGGTTTGTGCAGCAAGTACTTTGCCCATTGAGCCATTTCCATAGCTCACAATTTTCTCTTGAAATCCACTTTCTACAGGTACTTGTTGCTTTTAGTGTTTTCTATTCATGGTTTATATTTGGCTATATTTATCAATTATTTTATTCAATTTATCTGTTTTTTTACTCTTTTTCTTACTATTCTATTAATATTTTTGCACAAGTCTTATGCTGGTTTTTATTTGGTTGTCATATATCTTTACATACCTTTATTCTCAGGGCAGGAAGTGCTACTTAATTTTTTCATAAAACTGGCTTGGGCACATGTTCTTTCTATTAATCTTGTCTTGTTTCAGTTAAGAAAGCCAAGCAGCTTCAGCCACATCGACAATGCAGACTAAATTGCTTCTCCCCTGCTTTATATAAATGTGTAATCCCTCAGTTTTTATTTTCTCTGTTTTTCCCACCTCTTTTTTTTTCTGCACTATCAAAATCCTGTTACACCAATGATGGAAAGGATGCAAAAATCCATATTCACTGTTACTAGAGTAATGTAAACAAACAATTAGAGAAATTAATCTGAAGATTCCTCAAAACACTAGAAATGGAATAGCTGTTTGCTTCTACTATTCCACCCTGGTGTGTGTATGGACACAAAGGAATCAAGGTCAGCGTACAACAGTCACCAGTACATCCATTTTTTATTGCAGCACTATTCACAGTAATCAAATTATAAAAACAGCCAAGGTGCTCATTAGTAGCTGAATGGATAAAGAAAACATGCTGTTCATATATACTGTAGAATATTAGCCACAAAGAAGAATAAAGTTATTTCAATTCTTTTTAAAGATGAAACTGGAGATCACCTATTAAGAAAAATAAGCCAGACTTAGAGAGATAAATATTGCATATTTTCTCTCGCCAGTGGAATCCATATTTGTCATGGTTATACTTGGTTGCCAACTTTACTAAATCTGGAATTAGGTGAAGAAGAAGAAGAAGAAGAAGAAGAAGAAGAAGAAGAAGAAGAAGGAGGAGGAGGAGGAGGAGGAGGAGGAGGAGGAGGAGGAGGAGGAGGAGGAGGAGGAGGAGGAGGAGGAGGAGATGGAGAAGAAGGAGAAGGAGAAGGAGGAGAAGGAGAAGGAGAAGGAGAAGGAGAAGAAGAAGAAGAAGAAGAAGAAGAAGAAGAAGAAGAAGAAGAAGAAGAAGAAGAAGAAGAAGAAGAAGAAGAAGAAGAAGAAGAAAGGGCACACCTGTGAGAGACTTGTGCTTAATTTGAAGTAGGAAGATCCATTTCTAACCCAGATCTTGAGGTGGGGGGGAAGACAAACCTTCAATCTGGGTCACACCTTCTGTTGGAAGTCTCTATAAGGGCATGGAAAAAAGAAACATTTGCTCTTTGCCTCTTTGTTCTCACTTTTCTAGCAAGTTATTTCCTTCATCGGCATAAGAACCCCCTTCTTCAAAATTTCAGCATATACTGAAGACCAGCTCAGACATAAGCCTCTTGGACAGATGGAATAACCTTGGATTTTTGGACTTTCTGTTCACAGCCAGCCATTGTTGGAATAGTTGGACTCCAGCCTACGGGTCATTCTACACCGCCCCCCAAATATACTCATTCTGTAAGTTTTGCTACTCTAGAGAACCCTGACTAATATAATATTATAAAAAAATGAAAAGAAAGTGAGAGAATGAGCCAAGTGCATTATGTATGTACATGGATATATAATAATAAACACTATTATCAAAAGTTCAGTTACAGTCTACAGTCACACTAGTTAAGATATTTACTTTCATTCCACTGTTTTGCCACAAAATTTGAACTATGATTTCATTTTTAAAATTTGTATGAGGTTTGCACACACAGAATCTCTTTGTGCAAAGCTTTCTGCACTTCAAAAGATATCAAAGATATTTTTTGAAAGATATAAGATGTAACATTGTGATTGGAGATGGAGTTTACATTGCTGTTTCCCAGAGATGCAGTTTACACTTCTGTTTCTTGTTCTCCTTTAGAATGCGTTCCTTTGGTTAAAAGGTTTGTTTTTATACCAATGCATAAAGATATTTTCTCTACTATGATTTGTCTCTGCTGGAGACAATGCTAAAGACTTGTTGGGGCTTATGAATCATGAAAACAATGAAAGTTTGTACAATAAAGTGCTCGGCATTAATTTAAACTCATTTTAATATGCAACAGTTAAGAAAGAATAAACATTATTTAGTTTACTTTAACAGAATCATCCAAGTAACAGTTCTCAAACAAAGGAACAGCTACAGAATTTGAAATTTAAAACTCACTTAGTAGAAAATATTTTAAGAAGAAAGGGAGTCTGTGTCTGTGTGTGTCCTTGTATCCAGTGGAAACAGTATCATCCATTTGTGCAAATAGGAAATTCTGAAGTCCAAGGGTTGGGGAAAATTGCTACCTACATGGAGATGTGGATTATCTATGGAGTGGGGATGTTCTAAAGGTTGAAGAAGAATTATATGACTAAGAGAGACCATAGAAAAAAAACAGTGAACATTTATTGTTGGCTGGCAGCAATAATGACATGTCTCAGAAATGCCTGTCCTCAGGCTTTACAGTATCTGGAAGACTTACAAAGGCTTTGACCTCTGAGAGGTCATAGAAAAAGGCCATTTTAGAAAGAGGGCATTTCTATGTGTTCCTTTAGATAACTGACACACAATGCAAGCTTAATAAAATAGTACATAAAATGTTACCTCTGGGGAAAGATTGCATTTTAGACTTCTACTTTCCTTGCCACAGAACAGTGTGAAAGCAAGGCAAGAGAAGGAAGAAAGTATGTGCAGTCTCAGCAGCTCACTCAGTGTAGTGTGGGGTGTTAATCAAAATATATCCTGTTTTTCAGGGAAATCAAAGCAGTTCTTCCACAGATCATTTTCAGACTTTTACCAGTATTTGTTTCAAATCTCTTGTTAAAAGAGTCTGCACTGGTATGTGAATGATTATGGAGAAGTGGAATGAAACCCAAGGTTTAAAAGACTAGATGTTGAGGTTTGGTGAGTGCAGCTCCCGATCCTGTACAGAAGACACAATCTCACGGTAGATACTCTGGTGCTCTGCTCTTACAACCTTTCCCATCCCCTCTTCCAAGATGTGACCTGAGCCTTAGGTCTGTTTAGGGGCTGCATTGCTGATGTATCAACTGAGGATGGACACCTTGCATTCTTTTATTTTCTGCACAGTGTTGTGGGTTTCTGTGATGGTCTTCATCTGCTGCAAAAAGAAGCTTTGTTGATGGTGGGTAGGGCTACATTTATCTACAGGTTATCCAATCCCAGGTGGTCAGCCCTAAATAGATATACATATGAGCAACACTAAATGGACTCAACAGCTTACACACACACACACACACACACACACACACACACACACGTATGTAATAATAATTACAACTAAAGTTTGGAAGGACCAGGGAGACAGAGGAGAGTTGGAGGGGAAAGGAGTGAGGTGAAAACGTAAAAACAGCAATCTTGTGTGGCATTCTCAAAAAACAATAAAATAAATATTAAAAAGTAAAATTCTAGACTTTAACAAGCCCAGTGACCAGTAGCTCCCAGAAAATTTTGTAAGGAAGACGACTTCCTTATGTGAAACATGTTTTGTGGAAGACAGAACCTATCAGAACTATAATAATATAATGTAACGAGAATGTTCAGACTCTAGTCTGTGGCTCTCAGCCCTTCTAATGCTACAGACATTAAATACAGTTCCTCATGTCATAGTGACCCCAACCATAAAATTATTTTCATTGCTACATCATAAATAATTTTGCTACTTTATGAATCATTAGGTAAATATCTATTTTCCAATGGTCCTAGGTGAGTCCTGTGTTGCCTCTGTGTGGAACTGGCTATAGAAACGTTGTCCCTCATGCAAAGTGAAAATGAATTTTTAGATCTCGACAGTAGAGCAGTAAGCTTATATCAGAATTCTCTGTGTTCAGGGTACCATGGAACTATAGGAGTTTGTATGTTTTTGTGTGAAGCAGGCTCTGTCTTTGGCTGTGTGGCTCAGTCTTCTTTCTCTATACTGATGGTCATCTGATCTTCTATCACGCTCACAGACTCTGGTAAACATCTGGCGACTCTGACCTTATCATCTCAGTGGCTGAGAATTTCTTGGCTGCCCATAGATGAAAGCAAGTGTGATGTGTAATATAAAATGGAAAGAAACCCACAGTGTAGCAAGACAAAGGGGAAGGGCATGAGACCTCAGATACCTGTGGCCAGAGGATTGCCTTTCTGAGGGCACATCGCCAAAGCAGTCTAGTAGAAGTGGAGTCTAGAAGTAAAAGTTAAAAAGTTCTTTTGCTTGTATTTCATATTAGGGTAGAACTTAAGATTAAAAAAGGTAGTTTTCTGATCTGGTAATCTGCTGTGTTCTAGACTGTATATCTTGAGCTACCATAAGTGAGGGATATTAAGGGTTAAAGTCTCCTGCAGCACACACTGCACACACTGGCTTTTTTGTTCATCATTCGGGAGTTCTCTCATTCTCTAAAAACAGTTCCTGGGAAAAACTTTTATCCTGACTTGCAGTATGCCTGGTCATCATTTCAAATAAAAAACTGAAGGTTTTTAATATGGGAAAAGAAGGAATGATCTTAAGTGATTTAAACACACATAGTTTAACACTGACTGTCCATTGTCTGTGTGATGCACAAATCATACACTTCCTTTTTGTCCATCACTTTAACATCCTGAAGAAAACCACTGTAAATACCGCTAAGAAAAATAATAAGAATTTACTTTGCTTCTGTATCCTGGTGTCCAACGACTGTGGTCTGGGTTTGTGGGAGCTGCTCATATATTGTGGTCATCAAGTCAGTCAAAAGTCTTTGCTAGACTGGCTCTACGAATAGGTTTCAGCAGGCTGTTGGTGGCTTTAGAGCAGTGTTTGTCGTGATCTCTTTGGGGGTTGAATGACTCTTTCACAGGGGTCACCTAGGACCATTGGAAAATAAATATTTACCTTAAGATTCATGAAGTAGCAAAATCAGTTATGATACAGCAATGAAAATAATTCTATGGTTGGGGTCACTATGACATGAGGAACTGTATTTAATGGTTGTAGCGTTAGAAGGGTTGAGAACCCCAGACCTAGAGTCTAAACATTCTCTTTACATTAGATGACTTGGCTTTATCCCATGTGTCATTTGTCTTCCAGCAGATTAACCTGAGTATGCTCTCTCGGAAACAGCAGTGTGAAAACTGTAGGCAGAAATAAGGATGCCAGGCGTATACTAGCTTCATCCCTGGACCGTTTGTCCACACAGACACATTGAAAGGTGTGCCCAGGTTCAAGGAGTAAGGAGATGGCTCTGTCCTTTTAGATATGTAAAGGAAGGGGGGGCACAGAGAATTCACAGCATTTAAAAATCAACCTGGCAATTGGCTACTAACAGGGCACTCTGTTTCAACATATTTTTTTAAGGTTATTGGTATTTAGTTTATGAGGATATGTTGGGAATCCCCCCCTTCCCCGCCACCCTTTACTTTTTCAGAGTTTTATCATCAAATGAAATTGGTTAACACTCAGAAAATATTGAATCTATGCAGTAGTGTTAACTTCTCTCTCAGTGTCAGTGTTCCATTCTGTGTCCCCTATGCCATTGCCGTAAACTCTGGAAACATTACTCCTCCACCAGCAGGTTCTATGCTAAACTTTGCTTTTGTAGTATACTGGAGAGACACTGTTGGCATGATGGCAGGGACACGCCTCCTTTACAGGTTCTAGCTCTCTCTCCCTTTAATTCACAGAGGAAGTCAGTAGATTAGCTTGGAGGAGGCTCTGCGGGCTTCTTGTCAGTGTAACCTCTTATGACATCTGTCTCCCTCCCACCCAGCTGGTCTTTCACTAGTAACCACACCTCCAAGTACTTATTCTCTTGGTTGGGACACCTCTATAGATGAGTCTGTTCCCTGTAGTAAGTTTCTTCCCCTTGGATAGGTTGCACATTCCTGCGAGAACCTTATTCCTAGGACTACAGGCATTTTACCAGTGGCTAAACTGTTGAAGAAAATGCCGCTGTCCCCATCAACACCATCAGGGAAGGTCGGAGCTTTGTAAGCCACTCTCCCTCCATGGAAGAACTCTGACAGGCCCATTCTTGTGGAGATAGTGTGCAGGTAACTGCAGCCACTATGTGTTCAACAATGCAATGAAGGTCTCATGCCCAGAAGTCAGTGTTCAACATGGGCCCTACTCTTGCTCGTTCATTCTCTCTGCCTCTCCTCCCACAATACTGCCCGAGTCTTGAAAACTGTGACAATGATGTTCCATTTACAGCTGAGCACTACTGAACAACCAGTTACTCTCAGTACTTTGGACAGTTATGAGTCTGTAGGTACTGCTTATCATTGCAGAAGAAAGCTTTTTTGTCCAGAGCTGAAAGCAATACACTATAATCAGAAGGGAGAACAGGAGGTAATGTTTTTACTTATCAAATTTGTTAAACATTAGAGGTATGATTGGAAAATGTGGAGAAGCCAGTATTATAATGTAACACTGAAAGGAAGGAACAAATTAACTTTTGGGAAGCCTATATGGTGTATATAGACTATATATATATATATATATATATATATATATATATATATATACTTTTAAGTATGAATATAGTCTTTAGTAAGTTCATCCATAAAATAAAATGGAAGATATATAAATAATGACATCATAGCAAAACCTGGGGCATCTTTAATTGTCTAACAGTTGGGGCTGAACAAATTGTAGCGGATCTATGAATTTGTAAATATGGAGAAGTATAATTGAACTTTATATTTATTAAAATATAAAAAAGTCCCAATGTATTTTAATTCTTGTTATAGTAAAACTTACATTTTACTTTTAAAACATTTAAAAGAATGATCAGTTGTAACTAGAAGGCTTTGGTCTTTCTTCCTTTATGCTTTTTAATCCTCCAGATTTTCACATTTTTAAGCTTCACACCACCCAACAATAAGCAATGCTGAGCCATCTATGCCCTGGCAAACCAGGGAAAGCCCACTTTTCCATGTTATTGAAGAATGCTTTTCATCTTGTTCAGGTCTGTGTGAGATCTTTATTTAATCTCTGTTTGCATTCACTGTGTTGATCCTGACTACTGAAAAGAATGCAAAACATCAGTAGGGTGAGCTGCTATTAAAGCCCAGTTTCAGTGTTTTTGAGAAGTTAAATATTATTAATTCCAAGAGCTTAAAAAAGATGGAAGGTGATGATGTTCAAAGACAAGAATCTCAAAATAGAGAGTGCAGTTTCTTGGCTTTTGTCAGTTCAGATAAAGATTCTATCTTTTAAATAGGAAGTTACTGGGGTAGGCAGAGAACTTGAGAAGGCTGGAAAATATTGTCTTGTAGGAAGTATTTTTTGAGAGGCACATGTATTGTTTTTACCTCAGTGACTACAGAGGTCACACCTACTAATGAAGAGATTGATTGTGGGTTATGGCATATGTTATAAGAAGACTGGGAGTTATTTCTTTAAGTGATGGAATTACAGAATTTTTCTTTGTGTTTCAAAGTATTTCTTTAACAAACAGGTAGAATTTGCATAAATGTACACAATAATATAAGTAATAAAAAGATGAAGTAACATAAATTTAAAGGAAAACTTCAATTTTAAATTTGATTTTATGCTCTCTGACTTAGGAGTAGGGAGATTAACAAGAAAGACACTTCATATTTCTGAAAATCAGTGTTTAAGTGACTACTTTCCCCATATATAAACAAGGACAGATGTTTATGAATGTGCCAGAGTAGTATACATTCCTGAAAAATCTTGAGCTTTCAGGGGTACTGTGAGATGCACATTTCTGGGGGGTCACTGGCTACATATCTTTTACATGAATGATAGCTGTGCCAGGTAAATAAATGTATAGCTGATATGGTCTGTCTATACATTTGTTTACTTCAAAAACACTTACTAATTTTGTCAAAAATGTGGAGGCCCTGGAGATGCTTTAAATTGGTTTGTAATTTAGTATAAGTCAGTTCTTCTAAGAGATGTATTAACTTTGACACTTAACCTACTGTCCAAATAAAACAAATTACTTTTCAGAACATTTTTTCAATTTTTGAAAAAGGTCAGGGTCATTTATTTGATTTCTTACAAACCAAGGCTCTTGAAACTAAGCTAGAGGAGGGTTATTAACATACATTGATTTAAAATTCCTTAAAATGATTGATATGTGTGCTTGGCTCTTGGAGCTCTTAGCCAGATCCTGAATGAAATGCTTTAAATTGGAATTTTAGTTTTGGTCTTCAGGTTACATACCTGAGATACCTTTGGGCAAAGCAAAATTATTTCCTATATGCTAGCTAGGGCTATGAATCCTTAGTTCAAGTTCACAAGACTTTGAGAGAAAAAAAAAATCCATGGCTTCTTTTCCAGAGAACGGTTTCTTCCAAGACTCTGATTAGAGTTACTTTGGGTCTTTTTCTGACAAGATCCTGCTTGCATATAGACATCTGCCTGGACAGTGGAACTATCCCTGGGCTGAGGGCAGATTCCCAGTGTACAGGCAGGGCTATGTTACCAACTAGTGCTTTCCCAGACCATGGCTTCTCAGCTTTACTTTCTGATCTGTGAAATGAGCATGGTAATATCTGTTTGTATTGGTTTGGCTCTAAACATACTGCCATACAGTTACAAATATTTCATCTTATAGTTCATAGATCAGAGATCTAGAATGAGGACATGGGGTGGAGTGAGAGTGTTGGCAGGGCTCTTCTTCTTTCTCCTGTTCTTGGAAAGAATTTGTGCTCATTGACTTTGACCAAAGATTCTATCTTCAAAGTCATCAGTGTGATGGATTGCTGACACTTTTGTTATTACAGTCTGATACAGTGAGTCCTAACCCAATAGAACATTTGTTCTTATAAAAACAGGATAACCTGGACTGACATAATAGACATGGATGTAGTCAGGACACATGTAAAGGTAGAGGAGATTAGGGTGACATAGCAGAGGCCAGTGCACGCTGAGGACCTCACTGATGTCTTCAATGAAGCTTGGTGATAATCATGGGACAGATTCTTCTCTGTGACCCCTGGAAAGGATTTAGCTTGTCTGTGTTTTACGCTCAGATGTCTTGTCTCCAGAAGTGATGGGTATATTTCTGTTGTAAGTTATCCATCTTAGCACATTGCTCAAGCAGATGCTTGTATCACTGCAGTCATAGGGCGTGGAAAAGTTGAAGCTTATAAGAGACTCTAGACTGTTTTTGGAGACTTCTACTCCTGTGTGGAGGCTCCACTATCTTTACCTTTCTCATTTCACATCTAACTTTCAGACTGCTTTGTTTGTTGACCTTATACTGTAGTATCATATATAGAGGTAAATAGCTTCACGTAGATGTCTACAATTCCTGGAACTGTATCTTTCTATTTGGATACTTACATACTTACATATTTGTATGTGTGAGTCCTTAGATACATATTTTCAGAAACCTTCACCACTAATTTTAGGATTTTCCATTAAGTTTCACAACAGTATTTCTGAGTAGCCATAATTTTTACATATGATGATATAAAATTTATTGATTTTTTTATGATTATAGTTTGTATTGTTTTGGATCTGGCCTAGGAAATCTTTGTTCTATTCATCAAGTTTCTACCTATCTACTGGTAGATCTATCTATCTATCCATCTCTACCACACATATTAGGATATAGAAAAGGGTAAGAGATTGTATCAGTAATTTTAATACGAATGTATGTAGTAAATTAATACAGCAGCTGTTTTTCTTTATTCTAGATAGTTCCCCAGTAATGACATAGAGATACCAATATTTACTTTCAACTTAAAGTATGATAACTAGGCATTATAATTCTCTTCCAATCCTCTAGCCTAATCTGGCTACTTTGTAGCCTAAATCCCCGAGATACTTTCATCTTGGTGTTGTCCAGCAGCCCTCTGGGCTTCAGGTGTGTTCTGCCTTGATGCTGCTCCAGACCCCTTCCTCATGGCTACTCCTCTCTTCCTCTCTTTTTCTCCCTCCTCTGTTGGCCAGAGGAAATCCCACTCTATTCCCTTTATTGCCAGTTATTGGGTTTTCCAGCTTTGATTGACAAGGCAGAGAGTAAATGGTGAGCATTGTTTAAGGAAACTTGAGACAGGAGATTCTTGACATAAGCATTACAATGCTGTGTTCAATTGGCATTTGAATAACACAAGGATAAATTTTACACAATGCACAATAAAATTGTATTTACAAGAGATAATGGTAAAGAACCATCTTCTTCATTTGTTCCTATGGAGATTTAGTTGGTTGGTACAATTTGCTCCAGTGATCTATCTTTCTTTATTGAATTGTCTTATGTTGATCATCTCTCCTCACATGTAGGCAAGATTGGTTTTGGACTCTATTTTGTTCTAATGATTTACTTGACTATCACTAGACCTATTTAAGACTAGAAAAGAAGGTGTTCTTTTTCAAAACAGTTTTCTTACCCTGTATTCTTTACATCTACGTAAAAAATTTAAAATAGTCAGGCAGTTCATAAAAAAGCCTCCCTGCTCCCCGATAATTTGATTTGGCTTGAACTGGATATACAGAGCAGTTTGATTTTTCAGTAATGATGAGTCTTCTGAGGGGCGACCATGGCATATGTCTCTAATCATTTTGCTCTTTTTAAAATTTCTGTAAGAAGTGTTTTATAGGCTGAGCATGGGGACTCATGATGTCATCCACATCTCACGAAGCTGAGGGAGGAGAGCTGTGAGTGTGAGGCAAGCCTGGGCTGCACAGTGACACTATCTAAAAAAAACCAAAAATCCCTGAAGAAAATGTTTGTAGTGTCAAGAGATGTTTAATTAAAACCATTCTGTTGTATTTTTAAAAATACATATTTTAAAATTTCTGTTTATGAGTATTTTGCTTACATCTATATTTGAGTATCACAGTTGTGCCTGGTACTCATGGAAGCCAGAGGAGGACACTGAGTCCCCTAGAACCAGAGTTACAGATAGTTATGAATTGCCTGGTAGGTGCTGAAAGTCAAACCCAGAGCCTCTAGAAGAGCAGAAAGTACTCTTAATCTTGAGTCATCTCTCCGTAATGTAGTGTTAGTAAACTATTGTAAGTAGTATTTTAATTTTTTTTCTAATTGTTGCTAGTTTATAAAAATAAACTCTTTTTGTATATTGGCTATGCAGCCTACAGTCTCAATAAATTCATTAGTTTTCTCAGTCATTTTGAAAATAAAAATAGTTACATAAAATCCAAGAACATAGATACTACGAAGTGCTAGCTAGGATCTGAAACTGCAAGAATTTTTATTGATTACTGGAAAAAAAAAAACCAAATGGCACAAGTACTTTAGAATACACTTTAATGGTTCCTCACAAAGCCCAAAGTAGGTTTTCCACATGACCCAGAAGGAGGCTCCTAGGTATCTGTTTCCTGAACTACATAAGGATATCTAATGACTTACCTATTGTTCATTATAGTCAAATACTACTCAGCAGTAAGAACAATGAGTTTTCAATTCATGAAAAAACCATGGAGGAGCTAAGAGAAGTCAATATATATAGTTATATACTGTATGATTCCCAAATGACATTTTGCAAGAAGTCCAGACTCTGAAAACATTGTAAAGCTCAGTGTTTCCCAGGGTTTTGGCTAAGAGTGGAGCACAAGGGCTTTTTATCAAGGGAAAAGGGACTCATATGGGTCTGTAATGGTGCATACACCACAGTATGCTTCTGTTAAACACCAAAGAACTATCCACACAAAGAGTGGTTGTTAATGTAAACTATGTACTGTAATTAATACTAAGATAGTAATATTGTTTCAATCATAACAAACATCACACAAATAGAAGCTGTTAGTCATGGGTGAAGTCACACACACTCATGATGATTTTATTACTATTTTTTAGGTGCTTTTTTGTATTTTAATGAGAGAAAGAAAATGTGTGGGTTTGGGTAGGAGGGGCTGGGGGATGAGCTGGGAGGAGTAGAGGGAGGGGAAACTATAATCAGAATATACTGTATGAAAATATTATTTTCAATAAAAAGAAAAAATACTACTTTGAGGTTTCTTCTTACTGGGTCAGAAATGGCCATGATCAATAAAAGAAATGAGCCCATATGCTAACAAGGAGTTGAGGAGAGAAAAGGGATCACGTATTCATTTGAAGTGGGGCTGCAAACTGGTAGAGCCCTGAAGAAATCCTTGTAGTGGTTTCTCAAAAGGCTGAAAATTGATCTGCCACAAGATCCAGCGAAACCATTCTTGAGCTTTTATCTTGGGTTTTTAGGTTTTGGGTATATAATCTTTCTTCTTATAATGTTATTTTTGTAGTATATTATTAACTACTTGAAAATGCTAGACAATGTATTTTGAACATACTTCTGCCTCAACTCATCCTACAACCACTCTCCTTACATCCTTTCCTACCCAATTTTGAGATTTCATCCTCTTCTGTCCTCTTCCTTCTCCCCCTCCTCTTTACTACTTTTTATTTTCTTCCTTCTCCATCAAGTCTAGTTTGTGTTGTCCAGCTTGTCTTGAGAAAGTGTCCTGCTCTGGCATGTGGCCACCTTAGAGTGGTCACATCATTAAAGAAATGTACTCTTGTTTTGAACTCAGGATCATTTTAACACCTCAAATTAAGTTCAGAAATGATCCCTTCTTCTAAGTTACCCAAAAGAGCATATGAATAGTGGATGCCATTTTTTTGTCCAAGTGTTTGGTACCATTTACCACCAAAGCAGTTCTAAACAGATGTTTCCTTTGTGGGAAATAATTGAAAATTCAATGGCTTTATAAAGATGTCTGGATCTTCTGCTTTTCCATGTGCTGGCTTTGCTGCTGTGATTTTAGAAGATTATCCTAATTTCACTTGATTTTTTTCTTTTTACTTTTACCATAAAATTGCTCATGATACTTGCTTATTTTACATTTAGTCTTTAATAAAACAGCTTCAGTCACAGAGCTTCTTTTAATGTCTACAGGGTCGCATGACATTGCTATGTGAATGTTTTTATAAGTGTCAACATGGCCTCAATATTTCTTATTTATCAATCCTGTGTAAATCAAATCAAGAAATGTAATAACGGAGAGCATTGTAGGTCTTGGGTAGTCAACCTACATTCAACAAGGAGGAAGGGCAAGCAAGGCAGATCTGAGCAAGGTCATCAGAGAGGCAAAGATCTCAGTATATTCTTGCCATGGCAGTTTAACGGTCTATGGCCTAATGTTTTAGAGCAGTTTCAGGCTAATGTTGAAAAATAGAGTCTCTGGAGGTAGCAGGATGGACTTGGACCAAGAGAGACCTGAGAAGATTACAGTGGGCCCCAGAAGGCTTAGTGAGTACGTGAAGCTGATATAATGGAGAGGAGTTTTAGAGACCAGGGCCTTTAAAAATTATGTGCTGTTTGTTATGTAAAAATCTGAGACTAAGAATTAATAATAAAACTAAATTTCATGAGTGGGTCTTAACGTCAAGGCATGCTTCTAGAAGGATAAGGAAACAGAGAAGACAGTTGGAATAAAACAAGTTCTCTTTCCTACTGTCAGTTGAGTCCAGGAAAGATTACCTGCATAGACTAACTCTGCTGGGCGAGACTCATTGGCAGGCTTTTAGGGGACACCCTTCCCCTCACATGGCTTCACTTAGTTTGGGTTTGTTTGCTATTTATACTCTGACCATGACTTTAGGATTTAATGCCGATCCTGTCACTATTAGCTGTAAACCTTGAGTTCTACTTCTAGTGAAGATAATGGAAGAGCCAGTGGTTGACTTACTTCTCCAGATCAGCTTTGGCAGAACTGTAGAATCATGAAGTAACCTAGAGCCAAGAAGCTTACAGTCACAAAATATGAGGTCCTTGCTATGCCCATGGGAGTACGAGTGACTGTGACCAGCCTGGAATAATTCGTTGGAAGAGCACAATTTATTAAATAAACAATAACTCAGATGCATGTGGAGGACGATTATCCAGCTTTGACAAATGTATACTGAGAGATTCCAGAGGCATAAGCGGTTTCATCGTAAGCGGTAGGAATCTCACAACAGACAGAAGAGTTGTCACAGAGCTCGGGTCAGTGCTCAAAGGGGAAATGGAAGCAAAAGGTAAAGAATGTGCAAAAAGGCACTCAGAGATCTGGTGACTAACGCTGGTGCCAGTGTAAATTTTTGACCATTACAAGATGGTAATAATGCCTCAAAGACTGGATCTCTGGATTTTCTCTCAGAGATAGCAAAAGTGAATGCAGAGCCTAGGAAAACAGTGAGTGCTAAGTACACATCGGCTGGCGTTTATAATAATTTCTGATATCCATCGCATGCATAGGGCACTCTAGAAGTGGCTAATTAAAGTTACGTGGTAACACATGTGTTTAGTGGTCCCTCTTCTACAGCTTTCAGAAAAGGTCTTACAAGACAAAAATAATAATTATGATGAGTTATAATTATATGAAAATATATAAAGCTAGAAACAAAAGTGTGCAGATAGTCCTTTGGGGGAATAAACATAAATGATATTGTTGGAGAGTATTAGAGGATACTGGGCAAACAATTTGTATAACATATTGTTGAGATAAATCATGTAAATTGTACAAAGGCAAGAGAAAAGGCAAGGCTTTTCTGTGAACATCTACAGTTTTCTTGGTTTGCTAAAATCATACCTTATTATAATGGTTATTTTTAAAAGGCACAGAAAGTAATAAAGCAAAAACACTTTGCTAAGACCATTTATTAGTTGTTAAAATGCAAGCAATTTAAAATATTGCAAAAATATTACTTATTATAATGATATAAAAGGTATAGAAAAGTCAAGGGATAATATAATCACCCACATATGTTTCCTATATTTAGTATTGTTTGTGTTTCATGTAGGTACCAAATTTTCCTTTGGTTTTTAAGCAATTCCAAAAGCTGATATGAAAAATAGTAGGCTATCAACAACAGTTTTATGAGCAAAATAAATAAATAAACAAATAAAAGAAGGGACCATTCTTTCTGATTTTATTTTACAGTTTTGCTGCCCACCATGGGTAGATATCCTCTTGAATTTTTCTTGAGCACTCTTCATGTCTGTAATTTTTCCCTTTATATAAGGAGAGGCCTTTACTTTCAGCTGTATGCACTGTTTTTCAATATAGAAACACTAACATTTCCATGAAGTATCTTGAATCTGAGGATACATTACAGGAAAAGGGAAACAATCAAGTAATCAGTGACTTGATTTGTGATGGAAGCTAATGACTCAGAGGAAATATCTATATGTAAATACAGTGTAATACTTCAGTTCAAAACTAGTCTTGAATTTATAGATACAGTAACAGTTCACCTTTGTAAACTGTTTTCATTTCCAAGAGCTCAAACTTCTCTGAAATTTATGTCTTCATTTATTTTCATTATAACTCTATGATGCAGACAAGAATGATTAACATTCAAAAATATTTTTAGGAATTTAACTTGAAAGTTGAGAGAATATATCTTACTGTATCTTCTCAGAATTGTAAAATATATTCAAAAGTATATAAATTTATATTGCAGGAATCCTTTTTTCTTGAAAATTTATATATTGATGCTTGTAACCTCTGAGATGGAAAAACTGAAATACATAAATACTTTGTTCTTTGTTTTATGGCTGTAGATGCTGTGATATGTCACCACACCTCTGAAAGCCAAGCATTTTTTTTTTTTTGTATAATAATTGAAAGCATAAAACCAGATTAAATCTATGCCCTGGAGAAAGTGGTACAGAGAGACAAATTCAGCCTCAGGATTGATGAAGTCCTGTTAGTTATGAATAAGAATAATCATTAATAATCACTAGTTTCTGACAACTGAAAAACTGGCACATAATTTTCAATCAAATGTTTTTGAAATCATCTTTCATTAAAGAATATGTGCGTGTGCCAAAGCATTATTAATGTTAACTTGTTTTTGTTGGAAGGTGTCAGTTAATAAAAGTAACATTATTATGTTAATGAAGCCCTAGCCCTAAAGGAGATAACTGTGTGCTCTGCCATATCAAGTGAACTGAAACCTAGATGAGTGTTTTATTAGTATGTGTATTGTGCTATTTTTATTAATTCATACTTGGTTTTATTAGCATATAGATATTTATTACGTGTTGTTTTTCTGGGAGTCAAAATTAAATATTGTAATCCAAAAGTTGAAGTAAATTCATTGGGAAGTAATAGAAAGCATCAGATGTGATGGACCCTCAGGTTAGTGCATCTAGCTGCACATCCACAGTCACACTGGGACCTGTGCTCAGACGGCCCCGTTCTTGTTTTAATGACATGACACTGCCCTGAACGTATTCATAGTTCTATCTCTCTAAGTGTAGTATGGCAGAGCAATGGAAGAGGAGCATGAGAAGGGAGGCACAGTTAATGTGTGTGCCTGGTCTAATGGTCAGCACTCATGAGGCTATGGTGGGAGTTGATACTTTGTCTCAATCAATCAATCAATCAATCAATCAATCAATCAATCCAACAAATGTTAGGTTTTTATTTTGTCAATTTGACATACACTAGTGTAGGGGGAGGTGCTGATACTAAGGTCTGGTTCCCTATTTGGTTCTTGACTTTGTCAATAAAGAAGGCCTGGAGCCAGGTGCTGGATGGAAGGTATAGGTGGGATTTCCAGGTCCCAGGAGGAAAAGAGAGGGAGCTTTTTGGCCATGGTTTGGAACAAGAAGCCATTAAGCTTAGGGAGGAAGGAGAGATGAAGATAATAAGTTTTTTTTAATTGGATATTTTATTTATTTACAATACAGATGTCATCCCCTTTCCCCATTTCCCCTCCCTAGAGCCCCCATCCCATCCTCCCTCCTCCTTTATGCTTTTATGCCATTTTAATTACATGCATGTATTAAGGTCAGTTCTAGGTTGAGGGTCTAGCAATACAATAGATGCAAATGCCTTGTTTGTTCCTTGACTATTTGTTTTGATTGTCTTGCTTGTTCCTTGATAATATGTTAAGGGCGCACATGTCCAGGTGGGAGGTATTTGAGGCCAGCAATTATGCTAGCAGGCAAGTTCTAAAGTAATACAGCTGTCTGAGTGTTTTATCCTAGGAGCAAAGGTGGGTAGAGAGAGAAGCCTGGTTGGGGCTGATTGTGATTGACCCCTATTCCGGGCCCCTTCGAGTCCCCTTCGCCCGCGAAAGAGACACATGAGGCAGTGTTCGGGTGGTTACTACAGCGAGGCTTTATTCTTGTATCAGCAGAAGCGGAAAGACACCAAGCCTGGGAAAGGCACTGCTATATGTACCCTAGAGTGGCGTGTTCACTTCTGATTGGCTGTTCAGTCATTACCCATATTATGCCCCGGGATGGGCAATGACTTTGGCATGCTTTTGCCTTTTGCACCTGCGCAGTTAGTTGTTTACTTGTGGAAGCACAGGATGTCCGCGACATCTTGTAATGGCGAATATTGTCACCGCTAACTGCGGCTCCTAACATCTCCCCCTATTAATTTTATTAAGATGGAACAGCCTTCCAAAATGGGTAATGGCTGCTTTTAGTCCACGAAGGGCAAGCTGAGCGACTGAATCTGGATACCTTTCAATAATCTTTTCGGGAGACGAATTGGGATGAATCCATAACAAAGGGCCCTCTTGCCATAATACAGCAGTGGGTAAGCATCTAGGTTTGAAACACATAAATCAAAGGTTTTGGTTTCATCTATGTGTTTCAACTGGGCATCTTGTAAAGCATTTTCTACTGCTTGTAGAGCATGGCTCGCAGCCGGTGTTAAGGCCCTTGGTGAGGAAATATGAGCATCCCCTTCCAAAATATCAAATAAAGGTTTCAGCTCGGCCAAGGGAATTTTTAAAAATGTTCTTAACCAATTTATATCACCTAATAATTTCTGAAAATCATTCAAAGTATGTAAATGGTCTCTACGAATCTCCAATTTCTGAGGAATTATCTTTTCTGGATAAATAACTGTCAATTTCTTTTCAATAACTGTCAAATAAAAAGGAGTCAATTTCTGAAAATTGAACTTTCTCAGTAGCAACATGCCGACCCCACTGTTCCAAGATGTTTAATAATAAGGGGTATGAGGTCTTTAAAGTAATTAAATCCTTATGACACATAATAATGTCATCTGTGTAATGGGCCAGCAGCAGAGAGGGAAATTATTTCTTAATTGGCTCAAGGGCCATTTGTACATACAGCTGACATATAGTGGGGCTGTTGGCCATGCCCTGAGGCAGAACTTTCCACTGATATCTTTTATCAGGTTCAAAATGATTAATAGTAGGTAGTGTAAATGCAAATCTTGGTCTATCTTGTGAACACAAAGGAATTGAGAAAAAACAATCTTTAATATCTATAATTATGATTTTCCACTGCTTAGGCAAGGCAGAGAGTAAAGGCAAGCCTCGTTGCACAGAGCCAAATAGTCGCATCTGTGCATTGATGGCTCTTAAATCATGTAAAAGTCTCCACTTTCCGGATTTCTTTTTAATGACAAATATGGGTGTATTCCAGGGAGAGGTAGAAGGTTCTAGATGACTGAGCTGCACTTGTTCTTTAATTAGTCTTGTAGCAGCTTCCAATTTTTCAGAGGATAGGGACCACTGAGGAACCCACACGGCCTCCTCTGTGAGCCAGGGTATGGGCATAAAACCCTCAGTGACAACTAGGGAAAACCCAGGCCTTGTCTTCCTGTGTTTGATTCTTGTGAGACAGGATCTAACCTTCTTTGTTCGTTCCTGCCAAGACCCTTCTCTTCTTTAAATCCCATGATCTTCATAATGTTTATAGCTTGTGGGGAGTATTCACTAGTCAGAACTAGCCCTAGGTCTTGTAAGATGTCTCTTCCCCAGAGATTGACAGGGAGAGGAAGCACATAAGGTATAAAACTTCTTGTTTGACCCTCTGGTGCCTGCCAAGTCAACGAGCGAGAACTGACTGTGGGACTGGCCTCATATCCCAATCCTTGTAGGGAGTGGGACGATCGTTTTACAGGCCATACCTTAGGCCACCAATTAGAAGAAATAATACTTTTATCTGCTCCTGTGTACAGAATTCCAGTAAAGTTCTTCCCCTATATTGCTAACTGTAAGGTGGGTCTAGTTTTAAGGTCAACCACCAGATGAGCGAATTCAGTTCCTGAGGAACCAAGCCCGTGAGCACCTCTAAGCTTCCCGGTGGATGGAAAACAATCATGCAAGCTTGGAAGGACAACCAATTGAGCAATCCTGTCCCCAGGGGAGATGGAGAATATGCCTTGTGGGCTAGAACAGAGAACTTGAAGTTCTCTGGTATAATCCTGATCTATTACACAGGGGTGTACCACGAGTCCTTTTAAAGTAAGAGAGGAGAGGCCTAAAATAAGGCCGACACTTCCCCCTGGCAGGGGGCCTCTATAATCAACCAGGATCGGCTGCACCGCCATGTGTGGCATTAGTAGGACTTGGGAGGTGGAGCGGTGCTCCACTCCTGCGGAACCCCTTGTGGCTCTGCAGCGAAAAGAGTCCCCTGAGTGTTCAGCAGTGTCCCATATCTTTTGGGGCCCTGGGATCTTGGGCCTGCATATCCGTTTTTTGAAAAATTTCCTCCTTAATGGCTGAGGGATTTGGAGGGAAGATCTGACCTCTTATATCTCTAACAGAGCGGCAATCCCAAGCCAGATGATAGCCCTTTCCACACCTAGTGCACAGCTTTGATGGTATTTGATTATTTGGGCACTCTTTCTTCATATGTCCCGCCTTCCCACAGGCAAAGCATCGGGCCATATGTTTTGAAGGGAATTTTCCACGATTCTGACCCTTAAGGAGGACTGCAGCCATTTCTAAGTTAGCTGCTGCAAGTTCGGCATTAGTAAGGGGACCTCCCAAGCTGCGACAGACTCTTAACCAATCTTGTAGTCCTTTGGCTCTCCGAGGAGCAATGGCTGCACGGCATTCAGCTGTGGCATTTTCAAAGATCATCTGTTCAATTAATGGCATTGCTTGCTCTGGTTCACCAAAAATCCTACCTGCTGCCTCGGTCATTCGGGCCACAAAATCAGAAAAAGACTCATTAGATGTCTGAACTAACTTGGACAAATAAAGGTTACTGCCTTCCTTCCTAGGGAGAGACTTCCATGCCTTTATTGCAGCTGCTGCTATCTGTGCGTAGACCTGCCAAGGGTGAGCGGTCTTGTCGTTTGCGTGTACGCCAACTCCAGCCAGCATGTCAAAAGTCCATAATTGCTGTCCCTCAGTGTTTGCATTAATCCTGGCTTGTGCTTGCAGTGCCTCGTGCCACAAGGCCTTCCACTCTAGGTATTGGTCCATATTGTTAAGTACCGCCTTCACTGTGTCCTGCCAGTCTCCTGGCGTCATAGCAGCTGTACTTAACCTCTCCACTTGGGATATAGTAAAATTAGCCCCAATTCCATATGCGTGTACTGCCTCAGCTAATTCTTTGACCTGCCTATATTCTACTGGGGCATGAACACGTGCTCCTTCTGCCGCTTCAAAGACCAGAAATGCAAGCTGTAGCTGTCTCCGATCTCCTGGGCTGAGAAATGAATTAGAGGCACTGCCCGGGGCATAGGCCGGAGGCAAGGGCGGGGCTGAGGGGCTCAAGGTCTTTCTTAGTCTTATCTCAGAACGGTTATTTTTTGCATAGGCGGCTGCCTCCTCCTCTTCTTTGGAGCTGCTAAGGTCTATGGAGGCAGGCTCGTTAATGGGGTATAGGGGGGTCCCCCCAACCTCCACTCTTTCTTCACCAGCTGGTGAAGGGTCCTTAACCTTAACAGGCCCTGCAGTGGCCCCTGTTCCTTTTGAGTACTCTTTTCTTTGACCAGGCTCCTTGGCCTGCCTCTGTTGCCCAGGCTTTTTTGCCTGCTTCTCCTTTCCAGGCTCCTTGGCCTGATCTTTTTCCCCAGGCTCCTTGGCCTGATACCAGCTAACACGCTCTGTTTCTGATACCCTGGAGTGGACCTCTCCTGAAACCTCTTGACTTGCCCTAATAGCTGTGCTGCGAGCTGGATCCCCACAACACAAATAAGCTAAAAGCAAAAACAACACAAGCAAGAGGCCAACTAGTGCAGCGGCGGCAATGGGTGAGAATCTGCTTGCAACGAAGGCTTCCACCCCAAACATATCTCTCAGAGACGTACCTCGATCCTGTAGTTTTTTAACCCACCCCAAATCTCGGGGGTCTCCCACGGCACCTTGAAGATCCCGGGTTTCGGCACCAGATATTCTGGGCCTCTTCTGAGTCCCCTCGCCCACGAAAGAGACAAGAGAGGCAGTGTTCAGGTAGTTACCACCACGAGGCTTTATTCTTGTATCAGTAGAAGCGGAAAGACACCAAGCCCGGGAAAGGCACTGCTATATGTACCCTAGAGTGGCATGTTCACTTCTGATTGGCTGTTCAGTCATTACCCATATTACACCTCGGGATGGGCAGTGACTTTGGCGCGCTTTTTGCCTTTTGCACCTGCGCAGTTAGTTGTTTACTTCTGAGAGCACAGGATGCCAGAGCCATCTTGTAATGGCGGATGCTATCACTGCTAACCGCGGCTCCCTACAGACCCCAAAGCAAAGCCATGTGGGACAAAGGGAAGCCGGGAAAGGCCAGGGGGCAGTAGGTCTCTTGCAAGCTGGGTCAGTGCTAGAAGCAGTGGATCGGGAGCTAAGCCAGGAGGGATTGGTAGCGTGGTCCCAGCTCCTGGGTAAAGGCAGAATTGTTTTAAAAATTATACACTACAAGCTACCGTCAGCTGGGAAGATGGAACCTCAGTTGAGAAAACACTTCCATTATACTGACTTGTGGGGAAGACTGTGGGGTTAATTTTATGATTAAAAATTGATGTGGGAGAGCATAGTTCATTGTGGGTGGTGAAGGTGGTCCTGAGTTGTCTAAGAAAGCCAGTTTAGCAAGCCATGAGGAATAAGCCAGTATTTTCTCTGCCTCTGCTTCAGTTCCTGCCTCTGGGTTCCTGCCTTGAGCTCCTAACCTGACTTCTGTTTATAATGAATTCTAGGCTATAAGATTAAATAAGACTGTATTAGTCAGGGTTTTCTTGAAGAACAGAACTGTTGTCCAGCTATTCTAACAAAGGCAGTCTTCCAAAAAAAAAAAAGTTCAAATATCCAGTAGTAGTAGTTTTACAATCTGTGAGGCTGGATGTCTTAGCTGGTCTTGAGTATATAATGGAATCCCAAAGAAGTAGGCTCTAATACAAGTGAAGGAACAAACTTGCCAGTGAGGGTAAGGACAAGGAGGCCAAGAGCAAAGGCTTCTTTCTCTTTGTCATTTATTAAGGCTGCCACAAGAATGTGTGGCCCAGATTTTAGTTAGGTCTTCCTAACTCAAATAATCTGAATTTAAGTTGGGTGTTTCTACCTCAAATGATACAAGTAACTAAAATCCCTTGCAAGTGTGCCCGGTGGCTTATATTTAAAGTTAATTTCAGCTGTAGTCAAGCTGGCAACTGAGAATAGTTGTTACAATATCTATTCCTCAAGTTGCTACGGAGAGCAAACTGGGACACAAAGAACAAACAATGTGTTCACTTTTTTCCCTTGCCACCCCATCCAAACATAGTGTTTGCAATTCCCCATGAGTAGAACATCCCAATAAATGAATATTATTCATGAAGGTTTAGTGAGGTTCAAGCAAAGACAGGAAAAATCTTATGTCTGTGGCTGAATAGCTGGGGTGCCAACAGCCATAAGCAGTTCTGAGGACTATAGAACTTGCTTTAAACAGAAAGGCAATGGCATGAATGGCATTAATACCTTTCACTCCCTTTTTATTCTTCTGCTTTTCTCTATTGACCAATCACTTCTACAGAAAATACCAAATAGGTCAATCACAGCTCCATTCTAGTCCAGTCTCCCTTCCCCTTCACTGAGAAAACATCTAATGTTGGCAGCATGGTCTGATGCTAACATGAATTAGTCTTGGGCAGCCATTTTATGCTTCTAAAGACTGCATTTGCATGTGTGGACTATGAAATTTGAGTTGTGTAATTGTTGTGACTGCACATATGGTACAGCTGTTTTTTTTTCCCCCAAACTCCTCATATACTATAAACATGAGTTGTACACTGCATTCTAATAATTTTATATTTTGTTATCTCTGGTACAAGTTCAGTGAATTGTGAAGATTAAAAAAAATGCTGAAACATATCAAGAAAATTCCTGTGGAAGAAAAGAAAATGTTTCATGTTTGGAACTTTACTGGCTCTGTTCCCTAAGCAGTTTGAACAAGAGACTTCATACTTTCACTCTGAACCAGGATTTACTGCTTATATATTAAGCTCTGCTCACAAGTGGTAGCCAGTTAAGTTGGCTTTGCAATTTTCTTTTATGACAGATGAAGACATTGTAGAATACCATCTAATCTTACTTATAGATAATTAATTGTGCTGAGTGGTGCATTCAGGAGCAAATAAGCATGCTTTGTAGGAAAAAGTGGAAGGGTAAAGGCCATAAAACCATCACTCCATTTCAGTGATTAATTTTTTTTAAAATTGAGACAAGCTCTCATTATGTTTCCCAGACTAGCCTTGAACAACTTCTGAGCTCAACTACTCACTCTGTGGAGTCTATAGAATACTTGGAATGACAGTCAATGTCACTGTATCAACTTCATGTAATAATATGAGAGAATAAATTAAAGAAGATTTTGTGAAAGGGACATCAAGTCTGAGTATTCGATGAGACTATTTTCTTTCCTTCATAAAGGCTGTGTACAAACACGTTTAGAAGGCTCTGGAAGCTAGTTCTAGCCCTAAGATTTTGGCATAGAAATACAGACCAATAGGTATTTGGTGGCTGGAGTCATAAAGGGAGAGGTGGAAATGGGTAGCTTTACACATTTTTTTTCTTTAAAAAAAATGTTAAAATCTAGGAGAAGGTGTTCACATGAGGTTCACTCCGAATCATGAAATAGCTAATGAAACTAACGTGCAAAATTCATTCTTCTTTTGTAGTTTTAAAAATAGAGTTGGTTATATTTGAGGTAATTTTGAGAGATAAGATGCTATAAAAGGAAATAGCAGCCTAGATCAAAGCCACTGACAAGAGAGACAGGAAAGATTAAAACTCCCATAAACAGTTGAAAGGAAGGTTCACGAATCTTGGGGAAGTTTTCTTTCTTATTACTTTTCTCAAGAGCATAAGAATAACTAATGTTTTCAGAACTTGACTCATAATATCCCGTTGTATGGCTTTCATTTCCCGTTAGAAAAGCACCTGTTTCAGCTTTGACCTGTGATTTAATTAAAATGGGTATCTGTGGCTAGGTGGTACTGCTCACCTGTGCTTCATTAAAGGATGGTTCTTGAGAGTGAAGGATGTAAAGAGAACTGAGGAGTTCAAGAAAATCAGTTTTGCTTAAACTTTACATGTGCACAGCTTTTTAAATTTAGACAGAGGAGTGATCTGCCTCTGTGGGTTGGCATGTGGATAAATGGAAGATTATAAGAAAGGTCAAACAATGGCAAGGAAAGAGCAAAATGATTTTGTTCTCTCAAGTTGCTGTCACTCCCCTTTAGGATTGTCTTATTGTTGACAATTACCATTTATTACAGTGTGTTACTGCTAATGTGTTCTTTATTTTTGTCCAGGGTCCAGAGTCTGGGAGGGGCCTGGGCTTTATGAGATATGTGGGTATTTTTTAATAGTTTTAAAAATGTTTTTTTATTATTTTAAAGTTTTTTCTAGCCTAATTGTTCTATTTTCTTTTTTCTTTCTTTTTTCCCAATCTGTTTTTATACCATTTTAATTACATGCAAGTATTATGGTCAGTTCTAGGTTGAGAAACTAGCAATACAATAGATGCAAATAGCCAAGGAACAAGCAAGACAATAAACACAAATAGTGAAAGAACAAGCAAAGCAGTAAACAAAGTCCAGTGATCACTCCCCTGATCACTGTTTCTAAGGACTTATCAGGATGACCAAAATATCTGAGCCTACTTTCCTGTCCTAGGCCAAAGTCATTTTTTATGCCTGAAGCCTACTTGTTGTTCTAGCCTAAAATTTAGGTTCCAGCCTGAAATCACTTCTTTGTTCTAGCCTAATATTTAGATTCTTGCCTGAAATCACTTCTTTGTTCTAGCCTATATGCCAGATTCCTGCCAAGCAGCCTATTTCTTTGTCCTTGGCCCAAGTCACATTCTTGCCAAGCAGCCCCAAAAGCTTTCTGCCTCTCCCACTTTTGTATTTCATGAACAAGACTCAGCGACAAGAATGCCTTCCTTACCCATCGTGGAATATGCATTATCAAAAGCAATGCACTTCTGTCTTAGGTTGGTAAGGCTCTGTGCAAAATCTTTTCTGTCCTTAGCTTGCCAACCTGTTAATTTAATAACTCTGTCTGGAGGTCTAGTTTCAGTTTTTTTTTTTTTTTAAAAGACTGTACTTCATCTGACAATTTTTTGGGGGATATTTTATTTACATTTCAGATGTTATCCTCTTTCCCCATTTTACCCCCCACCCAGAAACCCCTATTTCGTCCTCCCTTTTCTACCTCCCTGTCCTCAAATTACCCTAAACTGGGTCATCCATCCTTCATGCGACCAAGGATCTCCTCTTCCACTTATGCCCTACACGGCCATCCTCCCCTACATATACAGTTGGGGCCATGAGTCCCTCCCCCCACCCCATGTGCTCCTAGAGACCTCCTGTGAGCAGGAGATAATCTGGGGAAGCCCTGGTCTCTCTAGCTCTCATTGGGGAGATTCTCAGTTCTACTTTCTCTGTCTATTGTCTGTCATTGGCGCCCCAATATTGTCCATGTGTGTCAATTGTCTGTCTTTGTCTCATTGTTTGAGTGAAAAAACCCACATGATCATCTCACTAGATGCTGAGAAAGCATTTGACAAAATTCAACATCCCTTCATGGTAAAAGTCTTGGAAAGATCAGGAATTCAAGGTCCATACCTAAACATAGTAAAAGCAATACACAGCAAGCCAGTAGCCAACATTAAACTAAATGGAGAGAAACTTGAAGCATTCCAACTAAAATCAGGTACTAGACAAGACTGCCCATTCTCTCCCTACCTATTCAATATAGTACTGGAAGTCCTAGCCAGAGCAATTAGACAACAAAAGGAAGTACATGTAGCTAGTGAGGTCATGGATCTTATAGGAGGACATAACCTACTATAGTCCCTAACTGCAGTCTATATATGTATCCCTTATCAAAGGAACCTCTTCTTGCAGTGTGCATGTATGTGTGTTTGCATATGTGTAGGTGACGTTGATATGGGGAATCTTCCCTGATTATTCTTTTACCTTATTCTTTGATGCAAGGTCTGTCAATCAAACCCAGAATTTTCCAGTACTGAGTGTTGTGATCCATTTAGCTTTGGGGGCCCCTTTCTCTGTTTTCTGAGGCAGGAGTTACCTGCCTCAAGCTCAGAAGCAGGTGAGCTTCTGAGCCTCATGGACAGTTAATGAGTTCTGGGAGCTTGAACTTGTCCCTATTTCTTACATACTGAGTACTTTATGTATGTGTTGAGATATTGGATCCTGCTATTTCAGGTTGTAGTATACCATGTCAGGACAGCTCTCCTGAGCTTGGTAGAAAGTGGGGCTCTTTCTTCCCTGCCTGATCTGAGGAGTCCAATCCCAATATCTTCTACCTGAGGAATGTTTAATAGTTCTTAGCAAAATTACAGGTTCAGCTTCCTCTCTCCAGATAAGAATCATTCAGCAAACACCTGGGATTCCTGGAAAGCCTCTCTATTCAAATGAGGCATTTCTAGTAGGTTAAGTTCCAGCCAATGACTTACATTCTCCCTTGAAAACTCCTACCTACTCTCCAAGGTTTTTACGTAGCCTTTGTTCACCCAAATAGAGGGATTTGTACAAGCTGTTTCCCTGAATATTGTCTAAGAGAACTATAACACCAAAATCCTTAGAGGTGGCTTCTCACCTCCCTACCCACCAACCCTTAGAAATCACTCTTGGATTTTTGTCATGGTAGAAGATTAAGGTTTTTTAAGATCCTGCTGACCTCACCTCTTCTGGGGTCTGCTTTATCCTTTCAACCCAGTATGCAACAGCACCTGGATACACCTAGGGAGGAAGCAGAATGAGGAGCCACACTGAGCCATCTGCCTAGCCCCACAAAAGTATTTGATGCCTGCTAATCATCATACTTTTCTTGAGAGCTCATAGAAAGACTCTTATTTAATAATACTCATAATAATAACCAGCACAATATAATCTATACAGATGTTGGCAACCATACTAGAAGGTAGATACTATCATTCTCAGTTACATAAAGAAAACTCAGCACATGAAATATGCCAAGGCCATACACTTAGGGTGTAGATGTAGACTCTGAACTCAGATGGTTTGGTAGCATATTATATAACTTTATTCAGCTTTTCTCTGGCTCATATTTAGGATCAAATTTCAAATGTATCTTGATGGTGGAGCCTTGTTTTTTTTTTTAACCTATAATGAATATTTTAAAAATGAAAGTAAGTGAAATTTATCCCATTAACATTTGTCAAGACTTGGAGAATTTGTTATATGCTACCTGGGTTCTGAGAGAAATGTAAGGTTTCTTGTTAGTTTTTACAGCAGAAATAAAATCAGCATGTAGTGTTTCTGAGGCACTGAATTCCACTGCATTGAAATGCCAAGTGGGAAGGTTCTGCCTGTTGCTTCACTTTGAAGCAGGACTTTACATAGTTTTATGCGATTGGTACCAAACAGCAGCAATCAAGCTGGAAGACAGCACTACCAATGCATTAGACCATACCAGTCCTTCTGAGGGAAGGTTGTTGGCTGACAAGTTGCCTAAAGTGAAGAGAAACACAGGGTACATGGTTGGGAGTGATGCAGAGCTTCAATAAATATTTATTGGTTTGACATTACTTAGTTCTGAATTACTTACAGATGATTGTTTTCATGTCAATTTATTCCTCATGATGCTTCGCTTCTCATGATTAGCCAGTCTTCTGCTTCCTTTCATGCCTTTGTAGAAGCCAAGTTATAGGCATTACTGAGGCATCCTTAGAAAGGCGTGTCTGCTGATGATGAAATTGTTTAGATCTTGTTTAGACAGCCATGTTGTTGGAATTTCATGCATATAGCTTTCTTGTGATAGCTAGAAGGCATAATCTCACAGCAGACTTCCTGGTCCTGTCTCTTATAATCATTCTGCTCCCTCTTCTGAGATGGTCTCTGAGCCTTGGGTGCAGCAGTCACGTTGTAGATGTATCATGTATCTTGGGGATGAGTATCTCACGGACAGTTGTCCTCGGCATTTTTGACAAGTTACAAATTCATGTAATGATCTCTTTCTACTGCAAGAAGAGGTTCCTTTGATGAGGGATACATATACAGAATGCAATTAGGGACTATACTGACTATACTGGGTTATGTCCTCCCATAAGATCCATGACCTCACAAGCTATATGTAGTTGGCTTTGGCTAGGTTTACAGTACCAGATATTTGACCTCACAAGCTATATGTAGTTGGCTTTGGCTAGGTTTACAGTACCAGTTATGATTTCCCTTCTGTTAAACAGCTTGATTATAATTAGATAGCTATGGTTACTACCAAGATATAAGTGCTGCTATTGCAGTGTTAGGGGTCTCTTGTCATGCTGGTCATTGTGCTTCACAGGCATCACAGGGGGTAGCACTAATGGATGCTTTTTCCCCTTAGTAGCTTGCCTGACCCCTTTCAATGGTGTGAAAGTTAGTTTGCTGGGAGGAGGTTTTTGGGTCAGTCCCAGTTTAAATCCTCTGAGTCCTATGTAGAAACTGCATGTTGTCATTAGCAATAGGGACTTAGTATCCACTTCTGGGAGGCAATCAGGAGAAATATCAATACCATTTCCATTTTTGGAAACTCATGGACTCCACTGACTGACAGCTTTGGAGTGGTTTTTATAACGCTTGGCACGGGATTTGGATAGATAGTTTATGACTTGTAGGGGGAGCACTTCTATACTGTTTCATCTGCTGTATTGTATGTTAGGACTTTAATGCTTTTGGATGTATTTATTTTTTATGATTTTTCTTTTTCTATTTGAGAAGCTTTGTAGTTCTGTACAAATTTTAGAATGATTTTCTTTAATTTATAAATAAGTCATGGTATTTTGACATGAATTATATTTCATCTGTAGATTGCTTTGGGTAGTATGGATATTTTAGGAATATCAAGCCTTGCAATGCCAAAACATGGGGCATCTTTACAATTTTTTGTGTGTCCTTTCCTACTTTACAGCAGGGAGTCATATTTCTCTGTGTTCAAGACTTGTTGTCTATGTTTGTTCACACGTATTTTGTTCTTTTTTGGTGGTGGGGTGGATATGTTATTCTTTTCCATGTGGTGGTGGATAGGATTGTCCTCTCAATTTATTTTTACCATTATTCATTGTAAATACATAGAAACACAACTGGTTTTAAAATGTGCTTAGTATGTGTGCTGCATATTTACTGATATTTAAAATTAACTTTAGAGGTATTTCTTGTTGTGTGAAATTTGTAGGTGTATTCAAGATATATGTGATCAGAGATCATTTAGCTTTTTTCTTTCCAAATTAGATGCCTTTTTTCCTATTCTTTTCTTTTTTCTTTCTTTTTCTGAGACTAGGTTTCTCTGTGTAGCTCTGACTGTCCTCAAACTCAATCTGCCAACCAGGCTAGTCTTGAACTCAGAGATCTTCCTGCCTCTGCCTCAGGAGTGCTGGGATTAAAGGTGTGTGCTGCCACCACCAGGCATTGTTCTTTTCTTTTACTTGTGGCATGTTTTCTGTAATTAGGATTTCTAGTGTTAGTTTTACATAGACATGGCAAGAGTGGGTACATTTCCTGATCATAGAGGGAAAACTTTTGTAAGACCCCCCCCCGCAAGGGGACCCTCTGTAAGACCCCCCCGCAAGGGGCCTGCACGCCCCAAGGACACATGAGAGACCTTCTTGATGCAATTGCAGAGAAGGTTTAATGACGAGGGCCCTCAGGCTGGAACATATCTCACACAGGAGATAGAGGTTCCGCGCGCTGGACCCAGGGAACTTGGGATATTTATCGGTAGGGGTTGGGGAGAGCGGGAAAATTTGGCACGGTTACATATGATTGGATATTTCAAACATCAGCAACTTGCAGAACTGGCAGAACTTGCAGAAACTCAGACCTCCCAGAAAAGGGAGGGAGAGAAAAGTAAACACCAGATAGCCCATTACTCACTTGGGCTTGTTTGGACTTGTCTGGGCATGCCCTTGTATGCCTTTATTTTTTGTCACCCTGCCCCTGCAGGGGCTTAATATTTTTATTATGACTATATTTAACAAATTGTTGGTGGTCTTTGCTGACCATGAATTTTTGTTATTGTTACAATACTGCTTTCAAATTTTGTTCTCACACTTTTACTCTTTTATGATTGAATATCTATACCTCTTTCTCTCTCTCTCTCTGTATATGTGTATATATATATATATATATATATATATATATATATATATATATATATATAGTTGTGACCTTTTCCTAGATAGCTTTTGTTTTATTGATTTAATATCCTTCTACTCCTTTAATTTTTTTTATTTTTTTTAAAATATCACATATGGAACACTGTATTACATAATTTCTTTCTTCCCTTTCCCTACTGGACTCCTCCTAATGTCCTTCCTCACTCCTTCTCAAACTCATGGCTTCTTCTATAATTACCATTGTTACATAGGCATACAGAGGCATAAAATTAAACATATATTTATGTTATTTGTACAACATACTGAGTACATTTAGTGATGCTTGTTCATATGCTAAATACAAACTACCTGGGAGTAGATAACCTATCAGGGGCCTTTACCTGATAAAAACAATTTCCCCTATCTCAGCAGTCATTAATTCCTGTATCACTTCATGTAGGGGTGGGACCTTGTGAAATTTACCCCATCTATGTTGGCATGTTAACTGGCGTAAGTCTTATTGACAGAACCATATTGTTGAGATTTCATGGGTGCAGCCTTCCTATCTGGAAGGAGGAAAGGGAATGGGGAAATGATGTAACTGTATTATAATCACAAACAAGAAAAGAAATAATTAAAAGATTAGAAGATATCAGCTAGTAGAAGGCATTCTGCTCCTCTGACTCTTACAATCTTGTTTCTTCCTCCTCTAGAATGTTCTCCTAGCTTTAGGCATAGGGGTTGGATTACACATGTGCAACTGGCATGGCCTATCCACAGAAGCTTGTTCTCTGCATTTTGACTAGTTGTACATCTCTGGGGTAGTCTCGCTCCTCAACACAAAGCTTCTTTTATATTTCATTCTACTTTTAGTTTTGTTTGCTGAATGCTTTATTATGGAATCATCTTGAATATTTTTTCTACATCCATTTCGGTAACTAGGTGATTGATCTTTCATTCAATTACAATGATGTGCTTGCTAGGGTTTTTTTTTTTTTTTTTCATTTGTTTTGTGTTTTTAGTTTTTGTTTTTGGTCAACTTTACACAAATCAGATTCATCTGGGAGGAATGGACCTTGATTGAAAAAAATGCCTCTATCAAATTGGCCTGCAGGTGTGTCTGTGAGACATTTTCTTGATAACGATTGGCGTGGAAGGTCCCAGCTCACTATGGGCTTGCCAACACTGGGCAGATGTCTTGGGCTGTATAGGAAAGCAGGTTGAGCAAGCTACAGAGAGCAATCCAGTAAGTAGTGTTACTCAGTAGCTTCTGCTTCAGTTCCTGTCTCCAGTTGACTGTCTTGAGTTCCTGCTCTGATTTCCCTGGATACTGGACTATAAGCTGTAACATGAAATAAACCTTATCCTTCCCAGATTGCTTTGGTCATGGTATTTTATGACAGCAATATACAGCAAATTCACATACATAGTATGCTAAATTAATGCCAAATTGATTATTTTTATGTTGTACAAACTTTGTATCTCAAAAATAAGTCCTTGATATGTCATTTGTTTTTAACCTACTGCTGAATTTAGGTTTCTAGCTGTGCTAGCTAGTCAAGCTAGAGTTATCTGAAAGAAGGGTATCTCAATTAATAAAAAAATGACCTCATAAGATCTAGTTGTAAAGCATTATTTAAATTAGTGATTGATGGGGGAGGGCCCAGACCATTTTGGGTAGTGCGATCCCTGGGCTGGTGGTCCTGGGTTCTATAAGAAAGCAGGCTGAGCAAATTAGGAGGCGCAAGCTTATAAGCAGCACCCCTCTATGACCTCTGGATCAGCTCCAGTCTTCAGGTTCCTGTCCTGCTTGATTTTCTATCCTGATTTCTTTCAGTGATGAGCAGTGGTATAGAAGTTGCTTTGGTCATGGTGTTTTAGCATACCAATAGAAACCTCAACTGGGCCACTAGTGTTTTTGTGGAAAAAATGTATCTATAGTCATCAGAAATTTTTTTTATTATAGCTGCATTTTTCCTTTTCGTTCTTTTCCTTTTCCTTTCCCTTTTCTTTTCTTTTTTTTAATTAGCAATTTTTTTATTAGATATTTTATTTACACTTCAGATGCCATCCCCTTTCCCCAATTCCCCCCCTCCCTTAGAAAAACCCTATCCCATGACCCCTTTTCCTTTTTGCATTTATACATTTTTTTAAAATAATGTTAATCATAAGCGTTATAAGTTTGGAATTGTTCAATCAGAGGTGTAACCCACTGACCGACCTAGATATAACAACTATCTTTGACTGGTGGAGATACATGAATATCTGCCTCCCTGTCTCCCCCCTCTTTCTCTCTTTCATCACCTAGCTTCTCCTATCCTTCTCCTCCTCCTCTTCTTACTCCTTTTCTTCCTCTCAGTACTCATCCTAGCTTAGCTCCTCCTACACATCACCCTTCCTGTTAAAATGAAACTTTTCTCTCAAAATACAATTAGAGCATAATTATGCCAATTTGTACCAGTGAGGTACAAGATAGTCCTAATACCCAGTCCATCATTTTGTTGACTAACCAGCACCTCTGTCATCTATCCTAACTAAAACATTTAGTTCTGAACCTGGCTTTAGGATGAATGTCAGCTGCCGACCATCCACTCAAATCTTTTCTCTTACAGTAAATAGCTATAAGTTTTCAACCCCGTAAGAAATCCAGAATGACTGAGTTAACTATAATTGTGGAAAGCACAAAGCATAGCTTCTAAAACTTAGCCAATTTATAGAGACCTCTGAACACCTGAAAAGCCCCTATACTACCAAACGTTGGAGCATCAAATCTTCAGCCTTCTGGCCCAGAATCATCTGACAGACCTTGGTGATGCAGGATTATTAAGGACTGATTACTCTGTCTAGGCAGATATAATCAGTCGACTATTCTGCATGTGTGTCCTTTTCTGGACAGTAATTTGTCTGTAGATGGAGAGAGGCAATTCTTGCCTAGTGGCTGTTACCACACAACTGGAGTAACTCCAAGGATGCTCAATTTCTTCTTAGAATCCACGACAGGAAGCTGTCAGGAGCAGACAGGTCTCTAATCAATATGAACATTAATATATAAATATTTGTAGCATCAGTTCTATGGACTTCTGATGTTTTGAAAACCAACTATCCATGTAAGGTAACCTGGACTGTTTTCTGTTAACTCCTCTCAGCTATTTCTAAGTAAAATATGGAAAGCACCCTAACAATAAATTCAAAAATATGAATTTGCTATAGTCCCTTAACTCATAGGTTAACCGTCCCAAATCAGTTAAAAAAGTTAAAAAAGGGCTGGGTCTAGGCATTGTATTCCTAAATGTGTTATACAGGCACAATGCCCATGAGTGTATCAATATTCATCTCATTTTTATATTAATAAGAGGCTCGTACTCTTTTCTTTTCTTTCCTCTGTTTTGGAAAGTGTTTGTCTGGCTTTGGTATCAAAATATGGCTGGCCTTGCTAAAATAGCTTGGAGCGTTCACAGTTTTTGAGTTTTTGGAAAGAAGTTGAAAATGATTAGCATTGATTCATTTAAACAACCCTGACAGGATTTGTCTGAGAAATGACACTGGAGTGTAGCTTGACTCTGATTGTATTTCCTTGTAAATACACCCAGCAGTGGGATTACTGGATCAAGTCATCTCAGTAGAGTTTTTAGATGGTTTCCATAATGGTTCTGCTGGAAGCGCACACCCATCAACAGCATACAGAGGGCCTTTTATCTTTTGCTCTCACTGTTTATGTTTCAGAATGTGGTAAGAGTCATTCTCACAGGAGGGAGGTGGAATATCATTGTAATTTTAATTTGCATTTTCTTGATTAATGATGTTGCACATTATCTGATGTATTTGCTGCCATATTTTCTGCTGCCTTTTGTGAAATGTCTCTTTGGGTCATTTGCCCACCTAAAATCAAGTTATTAGTTTTCTTGCTATTGAGTTCAGATCTTTATGTCTTCTGGATATAAAACTTCTTAAAGCTTATTTTGTGGTTATTGTGACGTGTGTGTGTGTGTGTGTGTGTGTGTGTGTGTACATGCAGACATCCATGTAGAGAACAACTTTTGGAAGTTGGTTCTCTTTTGACTCCTTGTAGAATCTGGAGGTTGAAGCCAGATTATCAATCTTGTGCATACATGCTTGTAACCACTGAGCCACCTTGCTCACCCTCAAACTCTTATTAGCTCTGTAGTTTATAACTTTTTTGCCCACTTAGTAGGCTATATCTTTAGTCCCTTGATTGCTTTCTTGTCATGTAGAATATTCTTAGTTCAGTGTATTTCTTCTTGTCTATGTTGGATTTGCTGTATAGCTTAGAGTTCATATATAAACCGTTTACTGTACAGATTGTCATGATTTATCCTCATGCTCTCTTCTGTGTTTCTGTGCTGGGAGTGCACTGGTCATCATTACTTGGTTTTCTCTATGACTTCTCACCATTTTTGAGACAGGGTTTCTCAATGAACCTGGAACTCACTGATTCTTGTAGGATGGACTGACCAATGAGCTTCAGATATGCTGTTTTCTCCATCCCCAATTGCTGGAGTTACTGATGTAGGCACCATGGTTTTTATGGTTCCTAATTGGGTCTCCAAGCTTTACCACCCAAGCCATCTGCCTAGCTCCTCAGTTAACAGTTTTGAATACATTTTATTTGGGTTTCTGGAGCCCTTTGTTAATTTTTAACTGTGGAAACTTTTTATTTTTTTGGTGACAGATTTATTGCTTTTAGGGAGGGGCATACTCTCAGAGTTCCTTATCTTACCATTTGCACTGACATCATATATAATTACCTGTAGTATAGTAACAAATTTCAATGTATTATAAAATATTAGTGTGCAATAATGAATTGGAACTGGATAATGTATATACTATTACCCTCATTCGTAATACAACAAATTAGGTGTTTTCCTGACAGAAATGACCTATGTTATTTTCATTTTTATTTTTGCTTTTTAAAAATGGCAAGCAAAGTAATGAATTTTGCTACCACATTTTTTTTTTTTGTTTTTTGTTTTTTTTGGTTTTTCGAGACAGGGTTTTTCTCTGTAGCCCTGGCTGTCCTGGAACTCACTCGGTAGACCAGTGGCTGGCCTCGAACTCAGAAATCCGCCTGCCTCTGCCTCCCAAGTGCTGGGATTAAAGGCGTGCACCACCACCGCCTGGCGCTACCACATTTTTATACATCTTTGTGTTGACTTTACTTCCCTGTTCTCTCTGCCCAGGTCTCCTGCTCCTTAGTTTGTTCCCTTATATTAACTCTTCTCCCTTCCCACTGTCACATCACCCATATTCTCTCTCACTCTCTTCCCTCTATCCCTTAAGACCCCCATTTTCCCTATCTCATGGTCTCCTCTGAAGTTTCTGACATGCTTAGCCATTCTTACATACATAAAAATTTCAATCTATGGTCCTCATGTAAGAGAAGATATATGATATTTATCTTTTTGAATCTGGGTTACTTTTCTTAATACAATAGTTTATAGTTCCATTCACTTTTTTACATATATAGCACTTTCATTTTTATTCATGGCAGAATAAATATCTATTGTGTTTATGTACCATATTAAAAAGAAATTTCTTCATCTGTTGTTGGACTTCTAGGCTGGTTTCATATTCTAGCTAGTGTTAATAGAGGAGCAATAGTGTGAATGTACAAGGGTCTCTGCAGGAGGGCTTGGGGTCCTTTAGCTATACAGGAAAGTTGATTATATTGAAGTTCTAATTTTGATTTTGAGAACTATGCAGATCTATTTCCATATTCCCTATAACAGGCAAAAGCACCAGAGATAATCCCTGCTCCTGATGTTGGGAGTTCCAAAGAACACCAAGCTACACAATTGTAACATATGTGTGGAGGGTCTAGGTCAGTCCCAAGCATGCTCCCTTGCTGGCTGTTCAGGTTCAGTCTTTGTGAGCCTCAAAGGGCTCAGATTAATTGATTCTGTAGATTTTCTTTTGGTTTCCTGGACCCTTCTAATTCTTATAATCTTTCCACATGATTCCTGAGCTCCATCTAATGTTCGTCTGTGGGTCTCTGCATCTGTTTCCATCAGTTGCTGGGTGAAGCCTCTCTGATGATAATTGGAATAGGCAACAATCTGAGTATATCAGAATATCACTAAAAATCATTTCATTGACTTTTTGCCAGTTGTGTTTGTTTCTATACTATATCTCTGGGCTATATAGCTTCTGTCTCCTGGACCTCCAGGCACTGTCAGGGTGGGCTTCTTCTTGTGTCATGGATCTCATGCTGGACCAGCCACTGGTTGGCCACTCTCATAGTTCTGTGTCAGTTTTACTCCAAGTCATACTATAGGCAAGACAAATTGTAGGTTATGTGGCTGGGATGCTGTCCCAATCCCTCCACTGGAAGTCTTGCCTGATTACAGGAGATGGCCAATTCAGACTCTCTATCCCAATTGTTAGGAGTCTTATCTAGGATCACCCTCAGATTCCTAGAAGTATCCATTGCATTGGGTTTCTAGCTTGCCCCAAGATGTCCCCAAATTGTAGTTGTCTTTCCCAGTATTCTGTCCCTCTGTCCTCCCCCTGACCCCTTCTGTTCCCTTCCACCACACCCCCTTTCACCCTCAGTGTCTGTTCTGTTTTACATTCTCGGGGAGATCCATGTTTCCCACCTTGAGTCTTCCTTATTACTTAGCTTCTCTGGGTCTGTGGATTGTAGCACTGTTTATCTTTACTTTATAGCTAATATCCCTTTATAAATGAGTAGGTACCATGTTTGTCTTTCTGGGTCTGATTTACCTCACTCAGGATGGTCCTTTCTAGTTCCATCCTTTTGACTGCAAATTTCATGATGTCATTGTTTTTTAACAGCTGAGTAATATTCCATTTTGTAAACACATCACATTTTCTTCATCTATTCTTTTGTTGAGGAACATTTAGGTTGTTTCCCATTTCTGGACATCTTTGTTAGGGTTTTATTGTTGTAAAAAGACATCATGACCACAGCAAGTCATGGTGTTAAACATGGCAGCATGCAGGCAGACATGGTGCTAGAAGTGCAAAAAATTCTACATCTTGATGTGAAGGCAGCAGGGAGAGACTATGTGCCTTACTAGGCATAGCTTGAGAATTTATGGCCTCAAAGCCTGCCTCCACAATGACACAGTTTCTCCAAAAAGGCTACACCTACTTCCGCAAGGCCATACCTCCTAATAGTGCCACCTACTATGAGCTAAGCATTCATACGTAGGAGCCTATAGCAGCCATACCTATTCAAACCACCACACTGGCTATTATGAATAAAGCTGCTATGAACATAGTTGAGCAAGTATCCTTGTGGTATGGTGGAGTGACCAGGAGGGGAATAGCTGGGTCTTGAGGTAGACCAATTATGAATTTTCTGATAAATCATCCTATTGGTCTGCAAAGTGGCTATACAAGTTTGCACTCCCACCAGCAATGGAAGAGTACCCCCCTTGTCCCACGTCATCACCAGCATGAGCTGTCACTTGTGTTTGTGATTTTAGTCATTCTGACAGATGCAAGGTAGAATCTCACTGTTGTATTGATTTTCATGGTGCTTCTAAGTGCTTCTTAGCCATTTGGGATCCCTCTGTTGAAAATTCTCTGTTTAGTTCTGTACCCCATTTTTAAACTGTATTATTTGGTTTGTTGATGTCTAGTATTGGAGTTATTTATATATTTTGGATATCAGCTCTCTCTCAAATGTGGAGTTGGTGAAGATCTTTTCCCACTCTGTAGGCTGCCGTTTTGTCCGAATGATGGTGCTCTTTGCCTTACAGAAGCTTTTTAGTTTCATGAGGTCTTATTTATTAATTGTTGATCTTGGTGCCTGCAGGACTGGTATTCTGTTTAGGAAGTTGTCACCTGTGCAAATCAATGTGTTCAAGGCTATTTCTCACTTTTTATCAGGTTTAGTGTATCTGGTTTTATGTTTAGGTTGTTGATCCACTTGGACTTGAGTTTTGTGCAGGGTGATAGATGTGGCTCTTTTTTAATTCTTCCACATGCAACAATCTAGTTAGACCAGCACCGCTTGTTGAAGATGCTCCCTCCACCCCACTGTATAGTTTTGATTTCTTTGTCAAAAATCAAGGATTCATAGGTATGTGGATTTACTTCGTGGTCCTCAATTTATTTCCATTGACTAACTTACCTGTTTTTATGCTAATTCTACTGATGCTGCTTGTATGTGCCACAGTAGGGAGAGAAGCCCGCCTTCATTTTCCAAAGGAGCAGAGGGGTTCAGCCTTCTTGGAAAAGACTGACCCCCCAGTTAGCTCAATCCAGTTAGTTTAATCAATTATTACACAAGGCTAATAATTAAGGCTGGGAAAGGTTCCAGTTACCAAGGTTTTCTTGCTCTTGCTATCTGAGAGAGCAGACAACCCACACAAATCTTAGTCCCTTTTGGCCATGGCTAGCCATAATCAAAAATAAAAACTCCAAGTTTGCCAAAAGTATTTTCTGACCAAGGTTTATACAGGTACAAGCTCTTGTGTAGCACCAAGTGCAGACTATCCAGAGAGATAACATTTATTCAAGGTTCAAATTAGTTTCAAAACAATTTCACAGCCTCTACTGATTAACCCAAACAACAAAGGCTTTGCTGAAACACTTCTCTCAAAGCCAGATACAAAGACCATACTATACATTTTGCTTAAAGCCAGACAGAAAAGATTTACTATACATATCACTGCACCACAATATAACATATTTTTTATTGTGATTGCTCTGTAGTATAGTTTTAAGTCAGGGATGATGATACTTCCAGAAGATCTTTTGTTGTACAGTGTTGTTTTAGCTATCCTTGGTTTTTTGTTTTTCCATATGAAGTTGACTATTGTACTTTCAAGGTCTGTAAAGAATCATGTTGGAATTTTGATGGTGATTGCATTAAATCTATAGATTGCTTTTGGAAAGAAAGCAAATTTTGCTGTTAATTCTACTGATCCATGAATATCAGATTTTCATCTGATATCTTCTCTGATTTCTTTCTTCAAAGACTTGAAATTCTTTTCATATAGGTCTTTCACTTGCTTAGATAGAGTTACACCAAAATGTTTTTATTATTATTATTATTATTTGTGGCTATTTTAAAGGGTGTTGTTTCCTTGATTTCTTTCTCAGCCCATTCACCATTTGTTTGTAGAAAGGCTACTAATTGTTTTGGAATTAAGCTTGTATCCTGCCACTTTGCTGAAAGTGTTTATCAACTGAAGGAATTCCATGGTAGAATTATTGAGGTCACTTATATATATACACCATCATATTGTCCACCAATAGTGATACTTTGATTTCTTCCTTTCTAATTTCTATCCCATTGAACTCTTTCAGTTTTCTGATTGCTCCAGCTAGAACTTCAAGTATGATCTTAAATAGGTATGGAGGGAGTGGACAGTGTTGTTTTGTTCTGACTTTAGTGGAATTGCTTTAGTTTTCTCTATTTAAGCTGATATTGGCTGTAGGCTTGCTGTATACCGTTTTTATTATGTTTAGGTATGCGCCTTGTATCCCTGAACTCTGCAAGGCTTTTGTCATGAAGGGATATTAGATTTTGTCGAATGCTTTGTCAGCATTCAATGAGATGATCTTGTGATTTTTTTTTTTGCTTCAGTTTGTTTATATGATAGATTACGGTGACAGATAATCATATGTTCAACCACCCCTCCATCTCTGATATGAAGCCTAGTTGATCTATTGTGAATAATCTTTCTGATGTGTTCTTGGATTGAATTTGCAAATATTTTATTAAGTATTTTGCATCAGTGTTCATGAGAGAAATTGGTATGTAATTCTCTTTGTTTGTTGAATCCTTTGGAAGTCTGGTAGAATTCTTCACTAAAATGATTGGGCCTGAGCATTTTTGGTTGGGAGATTTTTTAATGACTAACTTCCTCAGGAGTTACAGGTCTATTTAAATTGTGTATCTGATCTTGATTTAACTTTGGTAAGTGGTATCTATCAAGAAACCTGTCCATTTCTTTTACGTTTTCTAAAACTGGATTACCAGTTTTTGAAGTAAGACCTAATGATTCTTTGGATTTCCTTGGTGTGTGTTGCTATGTCCCCCTTTTTCATTTCTGATTTTAATACCTCTCTATATATTTTCTCTCTGTCTTTTAGTTAGTTTAGCTAAAGGTGTGTTTTGTTTGTTTGTTTGTTTGTTTTTTGGTTTTGTTTTTATCTTGTTGATTTTTTTTCCAAGAACCAACTCTTTGTTTTATTAATTTTTTGTACTGTCATTTTAGTTTCTATTTTATTAATTTCAGCCCTGAGTTTGCTTATTTCCTGCCATCTACTGATCTTGGGTGTGTTTGCTTCTTTTTACTAGAGCTTTCAGTTGTGCTGTTAAGTCATTAGTATAAAATCCTTGCAATTTTTCTATAAAGGCACTTATTGTTATGAACTTTCCTCTTAGCACTGCTATCATTGTGTCCTGTAACCTTGGGTATGTTGTACATTTATTTATATTGATTTATAGGAAGTCTTTAATTTTCTTTCTCTTTCTTTCTTTCTTTCTTTCTTTCTTTCTTTCTTTCTTTCTTTCTTTCTTTCCTTCCTTCCTCAGTTGATAATTAAATAGAGAGTTGCTCAGTTTCCATGAGTCTGTAGGCTTTCTGTTGTTTCTGTTGTTGAAGTCCAGCTTTAATCTATGGTTGTTAGATAAAATGAGGCAGGGTTGTTTCAATTTTCTCGTATGTGTTCAAACTTGCTTGCTTTGTGAGTGATTATGTGGTCATTTTTGGAGAAGGTTCTGCGAGGTGCTGAGAAGATAGTGTATTCTTTTGTGTTTGGGTGAAATGTTCTGTAAATATCTGTTAGGTCTATTTGAGTCATATAGTCTGCTAGTTTCCTTATTCCTTTGTTTAATTTCTGTCTGGGTAACCTGTGCATTAGTGAGAGTTGGTTGTTGAAGTCTCACAATATTAATATTTGAAGTTCAATGTGTCATTTAAGCATAGTAATGTATTTTTTTTTTTTTTTTTTTTACAAATGTGGGTACCCTGATAGTGAAATTCCATTGTGTACATAAACCACACATTCATGTTATGTTTATTAGGCTGATTCAGTTCCTTGCTACTATGAACAGAGTGGTCGTGAAGAGATGAGCAAGTGTCTCTGATATAGAATCCTGCTTCTGGTCTGGGCCTGAGCACTGAGCAGATCCCGGGCTGCAGCTCTGCCCCCCGTCTCACAGAACACAGAGGAGGTTGGCCTCCCAGGAGCTCTAACCCTGTCAGTATCTTAGGTAAGGAGACAGCAACACCCGCCCCAAACAGGGAGTAACTGGGACCCTCTAGGACCCAGGAATTCACTCCTGGCCTAGAGCACTGGTTCCTTCCTGTTTGCACCTGAGAAGTGAACAGATATTGGGCCTCAGCTCTAACCCCAGTAGTGACACCCACCCCACACAATTCTGATACAACCAAGATAATAGGAAGGACAGGTGCCAGTCAGAGACAGGGCAGGTAGCATTAAGGAGATCCAGATGGTAAAAGGCAAGTGCAAGAACATAAGCATCAGCAACCCAGAGTATTTGGCATCATTAGAACCTAGTTCTCCCCACTAGAAAGTCCTGAATTCCCCATATCACTAGGAAAGCAAGATTCAGATTTAAAATCACTTCTAATGATGATGATAGAGGACTTTAAGAAGGACGTAAATAACACTCTCAAAGAATTTGAGGAGAACACAGGTAAACAGGTAGAAGCCCTTAAAGAGGAACCACAAAAATCCCTTAAAGAATTACAAGAGAACACAACCAAACAGGTGAAGGCATTGAACAAAACCATCCAGGACATAAAAATGGAAGTAGAAACAATAAAGAAATCACAAAGGGAGACTGACTATACTGGAGATAGAAAACCTAGAAAAGAAATCAGGAGTCATAGATGCAAGCATCACCAACAGAATACAAGAGATAGAAGAGAGAATCTCAGGTGCAGAAGATACTATGGAAAACATTGACACAACTGTCAAAGAAAACACAAAATGCAAAAACTTCTTGACACAAAACATCCAGGAAATTCAGGACACAATGAGAAGAACAAACCTAAGGATAATAGGTATAGATGAGAGTGAAAATTCCCAACTTAAAGGGCCTTAACTTAAATATCTTCAACAAAATTATAGAAGAAAACTTCCCTAATCTAAAGAACGAGATGCCCATAAACATACAAGAAGCCTATAGAACGCCAAATAGACTAGACCAGAAAAGAAATACCTCCTGTCACATCACATAATAATCAAAACACCAAATGCACAAAACAAAGAAAGAATATTAAATGCAGTAAGGGAAAAAGGCCAAGTAACATATAAAGGCAGACCTATGAGAATTACACCAGACTTCTCACTAGATACTATAAAAGCTAGAAGATGCTGGACAGATTTCATACAGACCCTAAGAGAACACAAATGCCAGCCCAGGCTACTATACCCAGCAAAACTCTCAATTACCATAGATGGAGAAACCAAGATATTCCAGGACAAAACCAAGTTTACACAATATCTTTCCACAAATCCAGCAGTACAAAGGATAATAGCAGGAAAGCTCCAATACAAGGAGGGAAATCATATCCTAGAAAGAGCAAGAAAGTAATCCTCTTCCAATAAATCCAAAAGAAGATAGCCACACAAAGATAATTACACCTCTAATAAAAAAATAACAGGAAGCAACAATCACTGATCCTTAATATCTCTTAACATCAACGGACTCAATTCCCCAATTAAAAAACAGAGACTAACAGACAAAATATGTAAACAGAACCCAGCATTTCACTGCATACAGAAAACACACCTCAGAGAAAAAGACAGACTGGAAAAAGAAAGGCTGGAAAAAATTTATCCAAGCAAATGGTCACAAGAAACAAGCTGGAGTAGACATTCTAATATTGAATAAAATTGACTTTTAACCAAAAGTTATCAAAAAAGATAAGGAAGGACACTTTATACTTACCAAAGAAAAAAATCTACCAAGATGAACTCTCAATTCTTAACATCTGTGCTCCAAATGCAAGGGCATGTTGGGGAATTTGAGAGCAGGGAGGCAGGAATGGGAGGATGGTGGGAGCACACCCTCATATTAATAGGAGGAAGGGGGATGGAGTAAAGGGTTTTGGGGTGGGGAATGGGAGAGAAGATAACATTAAAAGGTAAATAAATAAAATATCCAATTAAAATAAAAACAGATAATTGGTCTGACAACTGTAGTTGAGCAGTTGAGACTTTTTGTCAACAATTTATTACAGGGATATTGTATAATCCTCAAGGACAAGGTATTGTGGAAGAGGCCCATGGAACTTTAAAAAGATTGGTGAGACATACTGTTGCTGAGACAAAGAATGATGCTGACCTGTGAGCTTGCTGAGTGCTCTGACAAGGGTGACTGTGGAGCTGTATTGGACTTATGTTCCTGACCCACCTTTGCTTGACTATATCCCAGATGGGACAAGCTGCCTTGTCTAAAGTTTTTAGACCTTGTGGGATAGAGAATCAAAAAGAGAAACTATGTCTCTTGTATTCTTCTTAAAGGTGCCCAGCTATTAGGACTCAATCATGTACCAGTCTAGAAATCAATCCAATATGGGAAATAACAGTTTACTTTTGGAAGACTGGATCTGGACTTTGTCAGGAACATATTTAGAAGCTAGCTGTAGCTTGCTATGATGTTAGGATAGCAAGAGATAATGTTGGGACAGGATCTGAATTTCAAACAAGGGTTAGTTAGTTAGGTTCTTTTAATTGTCAAGCTAAAATTGGTTTTGTCTTTTCTACAGCGTTTATTGTAAGTTGCATTGACTGCGTAATTTCCAATTATGTTAGTGTGTTGAAACCTGGCATGTCTGTTATGGGGATCTATCAGCCAGCTTTTGTTTCACTGCCCTGAGTATTAGAAAACCTTGATTCTCTGAAAAAAACTTGAAAGTGCTGAAAGAAGTGAGTTAGGTTTTAAGCAGAAGAAGAGTGTAGCAGGCTTGACTATTGCTGGTATAACAGCTTTAATTCCATTAATTGCTAACACCACTGCTTCTGCATTAGCATTGACACAAGGAGTTAAGACAACTATTTTTGTTAACCATCTAGCAAAAAAATGTTACTAATGTATTGAGTATACAAAAGGATTTATATAGGTATCTGCAACAACGAATTATGCTCTATAACACATTCAAATTATCTGAAGGAGGTTCAGGGTTCAAAAGTTAGGAGCCATTTCAAGTGTCATAACAAATATTATTAGAGTAGTGTTACTTTTGAAATTCACAATGATTGTCATTATAATTAGAAAAAAATTTAAAGACACCTGTAGGATATCTGGCATAATCCTAACACCTCCCTGGGTGTGTTATTTTTGCATAATGAGATAATGAATTTAAAGAATGCTGCTCTGTTGACCTTTGATGCTGCAGATAATCTCAATAAAATTATCCATGGCCTGAGCTCAGTATTTCCATTTTGGACAAACCTCTGGAATGGCATATATAGCTTGATCAGGCTAGCCCTTCTTGTTTTAGGAATACTTTTATTCCTGCCCATCGTGTTAAAGCTTATCTTTAACAACATCAACATGTTGGCAGCCAAAGTACATGGCTTAAACCTGAAAATGGACTCCCAGACAAAGTTATTAATTTAACAGTCTGGGAAGCCAAGGATGGATAAGATTCTTTACAGAGCCTTACCAACCTAAGACAGAAGTGCATTGCCTTTGATAATGCATATTCCATGATGGGAAAGGAAGGCATTCTTGTCAGAATGACCTAAGACAGGCTCAGTGTTGTTAATGAAATAAAAAAGGGGGAGAGGTGAAGTGCCTTTGGGGCTGCTTGGCAAGAAGCTGACATGGGCCAAAGGCAAGGAAAGGGGCTGCTTGACAGGAATATGACATTAGTCAAGGACAAGGAAGTAGGCTTCAAGCAGGAATCTGATATTAGGCTAGAACAAAGAAGTAATCTCAGGTAGGAGTCTAAATTGTAGGCTACAACAAAGAAGTAATCTCAGGCAGGAATCTAAATATTAGGCTAGAACAAAGAAGTAATTTCAGACAGGATTCCAAATTTTAGGCTAGAACAAGAAAGTAGGCTTCAGACATGAAAATGACCTTGGGCTTGGATTGGGAAGTAGGCTCAGCTACTTTGGTCATCCTGATAAGCCTTTAGAAACAGTGATCACAGGAGTGTTCACGTAACTGGGTTTAATGCCTTGCTTTTTCTTTGACTATTTGTGTTTATTGTATTGCTTGTTCCTTGACTATTTGTATCTATTGTATTGCTAGACCCTCAACCTAGAACTGACCTTATTACATGCATGTAATCAAAATGGTATAAAAGCAAAACGGAAGAGGTTAGGATAGGGGATTCTAGGGAGGGAAAATGGGGAAAGGGGATGACATCTGTAGTGTAAATAAAATATCAAAAAAAACCAATATAGAATTCTTTTGGTAGATGCCCTGGGATGGTATAAGTGAGTCATACAGTAGTTCTATCTTCATGTTTTTTTTTTAAATGAATGCCAATACTGATTTCTACAGTGTTTAAGTGACTCTCTTTGTTCACATTCTTACCAGCCTTTGTTTTAATGATGGTGGCTATTTGACTTCAATGAGGTTAAATCTCAAGGAACTTCTAAGCACATTTCCCTGATGGGCACAGAAGCTAATTTAATGACTATTTATATTTCTTCTTTTGAAAATTGTCCAATTGGTTAGACCATTTTAAAATGGGATAGTCATTTTCTTATTGTTTAGGATTATTGTCTGATGTATAGCTAGTAAAGAATCTCTTCTGTTCTATATAACATGTCTTACTTGAACAGCTACTTCTGTACATTATTTTAATTAGCCTTTTAATTTTATAGGCCTCTATTTTTTCATTATTAGCTTTATTTCCTGGTTTAAATACTACTCAAGAAAATTTTTCTTATGCTGTATCCTGAAATAAAATGAATTACTACTTAAAGATTTACTTCTTAATATAATCACATTCGACCAGGCTGGAGGCTAAAGCTTCAATACCTAAACTTTTAAGAGACACAATTTAGTCATATACTTAGACATCCCTAAAAAAAGGACTTGTGTACAGTATGTATTAGACCTTCTTTACAACTTCTAGGAAAAAGAAAACTCAGCAGAAGAACATGAGAAAGACTTCAATACAGTCCTTTTTCTTTTCACAAAAGAGAAATTTTGAAGAACATTATGGAGCCGTTGGTATCACTATTTATCAATGTAATAAAAATTTAAATTACAACAGGAAATCCTATACACCCCATATAATGGTTATAGATGACACTGCCACAACCCGACACACATGCTGATGAATGGGAAAGTTCATGGTCTGCTGGCAGGAGAGTGGATGAATAACATCATTTCAATACAACAGCAGGTTGAATTTCAGAAATATAAATTTCACTGAAGGAAGGAAATTGTTCTACACAAGTCCATTTGTTTCAAATTCAAAAACTAGAAGACGATGAAAGGAATAAAATAATGAAGTAACTTTGAAAAAATGGAAATGCACTTTTATCAAATCATAAGGGCAGGAGCAGTAGTTTAGGGTGGCAACAGTATTCTATTAGTTGAGCTTGCTGATGCTTTACTTTATAAAAATTGGCTACATGATATAATCCATATTTAATAAAAGAAAAATAAAAAACAAAGCAAAGTTTCTGGAAGTAGAAAAATTCACTATATGATCCACATGATAATCTGTATATATATATATATTTTTTCAAATGTTTTATTAAAAATATTTTTTTTCATGTATGATACTAAACAAATGGAATTCTAGCACTTGAGAGAGGCAGGACTGTGACACTTTTGAGGCTAGCCTGGGTTGCATGACAAGACTCTGCCTTTAAAGGCCAAATCAATGAACAGACAAAATAAATAAATAAATACATTGAAATCAATTACCCCAAACAATAAAATATTAAGACTTCTACATTGACACATGCTGGAAAAATGTTGAACACAGGGTCATTGAATGTGCCTGTAATGTGACACTGTCTAAGAGCCCTTTGTCTTTTATCCACACCAGATTGTCCCAATATCAGCTCTAATATTCTGTAAGATCAAATTTTATTTCTCTTGAAGGTTTGCTTAGGAAAGCCCTAAATGATTTATTGTCAGGACATTAAATACTATTATATGATATATTAAAATTATGGAGTATGCTGTTTTGCAAAGAAGAGCAACAAAATGATGTAAAACAACAAAGGAATTTAGTGAGCTTGTTCTGTAGGCGGCTGGTAAAGTTTTGAGCTTTGATTCCTTTCACATACAAATTTCCTATTAGAAATGTGTAGGCTCTTTCATGTTACTCAGATCTGTGTTTACACTTAGAAAAATTCTGGTTATGGCTTCATAAATTTGTTTCTTTTATATTTTGTCAGTATATATGTGGACTGTGGACTGTTGAAATCACTGCTTTCATCACTCGCCCCCTTTCTAGCTTCCTGTTCATGTTATCTATCATGGGATGATGCAAAAGTGTATTTTATTGTTAATCCAATAAAATTGACACTTGTGGCCTCCTCACTGGCAATGGTGTCTTCTGAAATCCTGAGAGAGTCTAGCAATGTTTTTATATGATTATGTGCTTTCAAAAAATGGGCAGAGCAAGGCACTTCAATCATGATCAATAAAGCTGTTATGTTTTCCAATTCTACTTCCCACTTCTTTCTTTTTTCTCCTCTTTGAGATGGGTTTAGAGTCATTGTGAACACTTTTTGAAGTTGGAGGAGGAAGAGGAGGAGGAGGAAGAAGAGGAGAAGGAGGAAGAGGAGGAGAAGGAAGAAGACCTAGAGCTAGGTCCATCACTTAGTCTGGGGTTAGTAGAACATACATGGTTTTCAGTCACTGCTATATACGTATCTAATATAAGAGATCTTTGCTATGGAAATAGCTCCCAGTAAAGTTTGACTATATTTGTAATATGTAATAACAACTTCTGCCTATTATTGAATGTCTCAAAACAAAACATTGTAAAACTGATAATAAAATGAATTACCATCAACTTTTGCAGAAAATGAAACTATCTTTTAAACTCATCTTCTAATAGAAAAGAATATTGCACAACTGTCATAAAGTTTACCAAACAATGGTAACTAAAACCTTAGAAAGTATGTAGCATTACACAATAAAACATATTTTTCTATATTTAATTATTTTATATCAGAATTTAAAATGTTATTTTTTCTCTCTCATATTTTATTATTATCCACTTTATATTTTGAGATTCTTATTCTGTATATCTTCATAGCTTGGATGTCACTGTATAGCACCAGGAAGCTGTGACAATGAGTCTATAGCATGTGATTAAATATATTTATAATAAAAAGAGTTTAAATTCTTTTGCTAAAACACTGAAATTATTTTCTAGGTTTTGAATCTCAATTCTGTAATTCTGAAATCTGCTGTACAGCCACATCATTTACATGCTGAAGATGTCAAGAGAAGTCTGTCTCAAATGAGCATTGAGACTTACAGGTAGCCAAATTGTCTCTTAGGTTGTTTAAATTTGGGTATGGTTGAAATGAAGCTATGCCTCCCACCACTGGTCCCCTAGATTTTAAAGTTTCCCATTTTGAATGCAAACAAGAACAGCGCTGAAGCATTTGGATTCTGTGCCTCTGGGTCTTATTGTTTTTGTTTATTGTATTCCTAAGAATATGACAAACAAAAGGAAGAAGTTGATAAAGTTATGCCAAGAGTAAGATTTGGGATGCTTAAAACTGAATTTTTATTAAGTCCCTATTAACAACTCTTCTACCCATACACAAAATGTATGCGCTGTGTCAATATAATCTCCAGTGTAAGTATTCATCTTCCAAAGAAATCTCAGCTGACAAATACTGTCTGGAACAGTGTCTGTTTACTAATCTGTCCCTGAAACAACAGCAGCAACTTCAGTATGCTTGGTGTGAAAGGCACATTTAATGGGTTTAATAGACTTGCCATATTGGCAAGACAATTTCAGCTTTCAGTAGTGAAGATCCCCGTTATAAATAGTATCATTTTTACATTTTTGGTGCTACTTAGACCATTTAAATAGCCATATAATCAATGCAAGTACAAAAAAATCAGCAATTGATGTCCAGAGTCTGTACATATTATGAACACTGTGAGATTTATTGGCTTGTTCCAGAGAGGACGACAGTAGAGCATCACAATGAATCAAGGAGAAAGGAATCTTTGTTCCTTATACTTCAGTCACAGAAAAATACCACTAGATATAAAGTCACTTTGAGGATAGCTTCAAGATCAAATGATAGGATCCCATTCAGATGAACTAGCATAGAAATAGTTATTATTGCTTGTTTTAAGAGAGGCCAAAGAGAATTAGTCTAGAAATCAAAACTTGAATTATCTTTGAAGTGCTAAATACTATTTAATAGATGGCCTTACTGATATGAACATGGAAGAAAGCATAGAAGTATTTTACAGAATTCTTGCTGCCTTGCTCAGAACCTTTATGTTCTACCTTTCGGAGGGCCAGTTTTTTACCTAAAACTTACAATAGTTGATATGACAATTCTAATATTTACTAGCCATTTATAAAACTGGTATGATTACTAACTTTCATTCTTTCATGTTCTGGCTTGCAGCAATGACTCAGTAGAAGTTACTTGTTTTAGGTTGCGGTCTTTTACATGGTGAAGTCTACACAGAGGGGCAATGCAGACGTGTACTTTTTTAGAAATGTGTTTCATGTCACATTCATGAATGGATACTGCTGAAGTCAGTTTTTAATAACAAAAAGCACTTAAGCAGTTCTGCCAAAATGTTATATTATATCAATTTATAAGATTATTTTAGTGAAAATTACATTGCTGAATCATTCCAGCAAGACCCTATATACACTACTTCGGGGTACAGCCGGGGTACAGCCCTAGATTATATTGCCTAAACTGAGCATGCCCCTTTGGACTAAGGAGGGAGCCTGAGCTGAATGTCAGCACCTAGTGTGTACTCAAACCTAATGCTACTGGCTTCTACTTTCAGTAGACGTAGCCAAAAGACTAGATAGTTCCCAATCAGAGGAATAGCATTCAAAAACTCTAGTTAGAAAATGTAATGATGAATGCTATAAAGTTTTTACATGGATTACCTATTCTAACCTACAAAGTTCCCTGTTGAAACGCCACAGTAATCACCTTTTCTTTCTAGACAAACACTTTCTATGACAGACACCCTCTTGTGACCTTTCCAAGACTCTGGGGTAATAACCAGCTGATCAAACATTTTACCTTAGAGTTATGTTTTGGGTATGAAGCGTCCCCTCAATATATGCAGAATATGGACCTCAACTAGTGAGAGGTGGTTGGATCATTGGATCTCTGACCTAGCCTATGGGCTAACCTGGTGCTGTTGACTGAGAATTGGACAGTGTTAATGGGGGGGAGGGTGTGGAAACTTTTGGAGGCCTAGTTAAAGAAAGTTGGTCCCTGGAGACTATGTTTTCTCTCATACTGGTTTCTGTCTCTTTCTGAATTCTTTTTCTTTTCTTTTATTTTTCTGTTCCCCCCTCTCTCTCTCCCTCTCTCTCTCTCCCTCTTTCTTTCTCTTTCATCAGAAATGCCCCCCACATTCTCTGTGAGGAGTCTCATCCAAACACCAAGTTACACAACTGTAACATACATACACAGGGCTAGGTTGGGCCATGCCAGCTCCCTGATTGGTCCTACAGTCTCAGTGAGCCCCTATTTGGTCAGGTTTGTTGATTCTGTGGGTTTTCTTGTGGTGTCCTTGAACTCTCTAACTCTACAATTCTTCTTCCCCTTCTTTCATAGGATGAGCTCTGCCTAATGTTTGGCTGTGGGTCTCTCTGTATCTGTTTCCAGCAGTTACTGGATGAAGCCTTCCTGATTTTTCCCGTTTTCTTATCACCTCAAAATAAACAGCTATGTTCCCTTCTGCCTCATAATAGTTCTGGCAACATGGAGTAGGATAGCATGACCTGAAGCTTTCAGAGATGAGCCCAAAACGTCTTTTTCAATTCCTAAGATTTTTTTTTTTAATGTCAAACACTGTCACACTGATACAAAACCAACTCAGAGAATCAATCCTGTTAATGACCAAAGATGCTACAAGTCTATCAGGTATTCAGTCACCGCTGTTTAAGTTCCAATGTTTTTAGCAAGATTTAATTAAGGATTATGTTTGTCAGGTGACTGATCAATAAATTTTGGAGGGAACTTGAGCTATATAAAAGGCTACCAGTCTTAGGAGAAGAAAATTCTCATCAATGAAGCTTCTCTTTGTAGTGGGTGATAATTAATACAGAAACTGACAATTGGTTAAGGCACAGAGAGTAAAAGACTGCAGAACTCTCAGCTCTAAATGGAACATATATACCATTCCCATTCTTTCTAAAGCTAGAGACCATCACCAAAGAGATGGTAAAAACAGTGTAAGAGCTTAGGTGGTGGAGTACAGGGAAACAGTGTCTTCTGGATATAGCAAGGTAGATGTATGCATAGATTCACGGCAGTTGACCAATGCACTAGTCTATGGGCATAATGATAATTCATCAGGAGTCAGTTTAATACTATGTCCATTTAGCAGCAAAAATAGTATTGCATCTCCCTTTAAGGCTATGAGCTATTTTGTTATAGATTCTTGTCCTGATAAGGGTACCAGGTATGGGTTTCATCCTGTAAAGCAAGGCTTAAATCCAGTCAAAAAGCGGTCAGCTATACTCATACCATTTGTTTTAATATTACACCAGTGGGCTTGTATTGCCACACTATTCATCACTGTACCTTGCAGGGCTCACAGCTGAGTATGGGTGATGATTATTTTTCTTTTCTGGTAGTATGCATAGAACCATCCAGCAACATGAAATCTAATCAGTAGAGATGAAATGTTCAGGTCAATAACAACTTCATTCCTTCATGTTCTATGACAATGTGGCAATAGTGTCTTAGTATCAAGTTCTGGAGGATGACCAAGAGCAATGGCAGTAGCTTTTATGGGACCTTATTAGTTAACAATTACAAAAAAAAAAATAACCCATTCCTGGCACTGGGCTTCTCTTAGTCTCTAGTGCCTATTAGGGGAATTGTTCAGTTACACAGAACCCCATTTTAACTATTTATGTGTATGAATGTCTGTATCTCTGTCTATATGTGTATATGCACATACAAATTCTACAGTAGTAGTTTTCCATATGACTTGTTTGAGATGTCTTTGTTGTAAGGTACCCCTCTCCACTTTCCATCTTCTATCATGGCATTCCTTCTATACTCCAACTAGCTCTTTCACTTTTATTAGCTCAATTTAGCCCTTTACACCAGTGTGTTGTATCTCCCCTGACTGCTATGTCTTAAGAATACTTGAAATCTGAGATAGTTACATCCCCTATGTTTTATTTTGTTGTCATTGTTTAGGGTTGTTTTGGCTATCCTGAGTCTTCTATTGCAATATTAAACTTAAGGAGTTTTTCAATTTCAGTAACACATTGTTTTGGATTTTTGATGGAGATCGCATTGACTCTTTTTGTAGGCTGGCTATTTGCACAATATTAATCCCACAGATCCGGTAGCATGGGAGTCTTTCTACCTCTTGGTATATCCTTCAATTTATTTCTTTAGTGTTTTAATGTTTTCACTGTACAAATCTTTCACATCCTTATTTACTCCAAGACAGTTTTAATTGGCATCATAACATTTCTCTCTACTCACATTCTAAACTTCTGCCTGTGTCAAAGTCTTAAGGTAGCTATTATCAAATACAAGATGACCAAATAGTTGCTATCATATCCCAAGATACATGGATCGAACTTAAAAGAACTTAAAAATAATTTGTTGGGACTTGAAAGAAAACATCCTTTCCCAAACTAAGTCAAGCAGAATCATCTTTTATTTATTACAATTTTAGAAGAAAGGAAAAGCAGAATGTGACTTTTAGTATTTCCATCATAGGAAAATTCAAATAGAGAATATAACTTTGGAAAGAGAAGATTAAATGACTAAATTCTAGAAAGAAGGTGTTAACAATGAAAACACTAAAACAGTGGAAGAAAAGTGATTCTATTAATGATATAAGTGATACTTTTGAATTATACCACGGTCTACAAACCATCCCAAGAGTATATCTTATATGGAGAAAGAGAAGGAGTAAGGAGAGGAGGAGAAGAAGGAGAGAAGAAGCTAGGTGATGAGAGAGAGAAAGAGAGAGAAAATGAGGGATATGGAGGCAGATGTTCACGTGTCTCCACCAGTCAAAGATAGTTGATATATCTAGGTTGGGTATTGGGTTACACTTCTGACTGAACATTACCAAACTTATAAAGCCTTTGATTAACATTTTTAAAAAGTGTATAAAAGCAAAAAAGAAAAGGGGACATGGGATAGGGGTTTTCTGGGGGGGGGGGTGGAGAATGAAGAAAGGGGATGGCATCTGAAATGTAAATAAAATATCCAATAAAAAAACTCAAAAAGTAAAGCAAGTTAAGTATTATTCCTGTAAAGAAAGATGGAAAATGAAGTTAATAGATATGCATAGCTCACATCAAATCACAAGGAGGTGGGGCTGTAAAAACATCCAGTCTCTAAATCTAGGACTTGTTTTCATCAATTGGCTACTTTCCAGGGACCAGATGAATACCACCTTCCAAGATAAACTAATAATGATTACATGTGTTACTAAAATCAGTATTTTTGATAGCAACAAGTTATAACTTGCAGAATCATATATGAATTTTAATGCCAGATAAGATTCAGAATAAAAATGATGTAAAGAGCAAATATTTCTCCAATAACCAGGGCAATGTGCTTATAGAAAAAATATGTCTTTTTATATTAATCTTTGACAATGTAATTTTATTATAAAAGTTACTTATTTAGCACCTATGATGCAGGGATTGCAACTATGTTTCTTCTTTAGTAATATTTAGTAACTAAGAAGGGAGCTCTTTAGAAAAAGCTATGCCCTGTTGGTATAACTATACACTGTTACCTCACAGTTTTGGAGATAAAATTAAAGGGTTAATCCAGAAATCTGAAAAATAAATAATAGTTTGACTGATAGATACTGACATAATTATTTTCAGGTCTCCTTTGCAGAGCCAGTAATCTGAACTTACTAGCAGAAATGAAGATGAACTTACAGTAGGAAAAACATCACTTGGAACCTTAAAGTAGCTTCAGAGCCTCTGGAATTGAATGCAAAAAACTGATTTTTTTGAACTTTGTTTTAAGGAACAGACAGCAGAAATGGATGCGTGGACATGCACATGTGCATGTGCACACACACATGCATCTCAACAACTTTACAGTGGTATTTACTAAAGTCAATGGGAAGCCCTTACAGTGTAAAAATTCCCCAAGTATTCTCATGGGGTGGAGCACTGCAGCTCAGAGGAAAGAAGAAGCACACTAATGTAGTTTTCTTGTCTGCCTCTTAGGCTAGGATCACTCTGAAACAGTCATCTGACTTTAGAACCATTTATTTCCTCTCAGGAATCTTTGTATGTTTTCTTCTCTTTAATTTTGTCTCACATGCCCATTTTCTCTTTATGAAACAAAAATGGAATATTTCATGCTACTTCTGTTAAAATTTCAAAAACAGATAGTCTCAGTGGTGTTCAACAGCCTGTGATACATTTTATGAGAAGATTATTGTTAAGACTGAACATTAGATGGAAATTTATTCATTTAAAATATTTAGAAGGGAATCAAATGCCTGGCTGCACACTGTGATATGGCACTTAGAAAGGGCTCTGCTCTACTTCTTTCCCTTTATATAAGAAAAAATATAGCACGGATTGCATAGTTGGTGAACTCAATGCAAAATGAAGATGTCGGACCCTTATTAAAAAATTAAAAATTTCAATACACTATTGGAAGTACATCAAACCAAATGTAACTTTCTTTACACACATGCAAACAATCCTGTCTGTGTGTCATTAATATTTATAAAATATTTAGTTTTGAGGCTTGGCCTAGGATAGATCAGTATCACTGCTGATCTGTTAGCTAGGGTAAGACAAAACCTCAAAATTGTCTTGATTCTAATTTCCCTAGTTACCGGAAATGGTGCCTCTAAATTTACCTTCTCTGCTTTCATATTACACACATTCCACTGTCCCTCCTCTCTTAAGTCATACTTTCCAATGCTCTGTTTCTAGTTTTTTTTAATTCTATAGGTACTTAAGTTAAATACATAAAACGAGAAGATGGACGCTAAGATGATGTGCTTGTGAGGGAGAACATGTAGCATTTGCCTTCTGAGTCTGGGTTACCCAACTAATTATCATTGTTTTCAGTTCCACCCGTTTATCTGCAAAGTTCAGAATTTCATTTTTATTTGCAGCTGAGTAGAGTTCCATTGTATATACATATGATGTTTTCATTATCTATTAATCAGCTGATGATATTTAGTCTGATTCCATTTCTTAGTTATATTGACTAGACTGCCAGTGAACATGGATGAGTGATTATCTCTGCAGACACTTTGGAGAATATGTCAAGAGTCGTAGTGTTTGGTCATATGATAATTTTATTTCTAGATTTTTGAAGGACTTTCACAATGTTTTACACAGTGACTGTACAAGTTTATATTTTCACTAACAGCAAGTAAGGGTTCTACTTTTTACACAGCCTTTGGTTGATTAGATTTCTTGATGTGGCAGTTTGAATGAGAATAGCCTTATATATTTGGATGCTTAGTCCCCAGTTGGTGGAAATTTTCAGGAAGTATTTAGGAGGAGTGACCTTGTTGGAAGAGGTGAACTATTTGGTGCAGGCTGTGAGGGATCAAAAGGTCACGTCCATTCTCATGTCCATAGCTCTATTGCTATGCCTTCCTGCATACTGCTTTGTTCCTCATCATGCTATTCAAAGACTAAACTAACCCTTTGAAACTATAAATATCAATAAACTCTTTCTTCTATAAATTGCCTTGGTCATGGTATTGTATCACAATGATAGAAAAGTAACTAAAGTACTTGTTGATATCTAGATTTTCACTAGAGGGAGAGAATTGGAAGGGGATAAGAAAGGATGGAAGGCAAGAGTTCATTATACACGTGTAGGAAACTGTCAAAGAAAACATTTAACTAATATAATAAGACTAAGATTCATAGCAAATTTACAAGAGAACAGATTTTGGATAAATACAGAGTAAACCTGAAAGAAAAATGAAGTTTAAATAGAAACTGACTGGAAAGTAAATAATGTTCCTTGTCCTGAAAATCATTTTGCTCCCCAAGAAGTTCTGTTATTGTTGAGCATACTTCTCGCAGTCCTGGGTTTTTTGTTATTCCAAATGAATTTGCAAATTGCTCTTTCTATCTCTATGAAGAATTGATTTGGAATTTTGATGGGGATTGCACTGAATCTGTAGATTGCTTTCAGCAAGATCGTCATTTTTACTATATTAATCCTGCCAGTCCACGAGCATGGGAGATCTTTCTATCTTCTGAGATCTTCTTCTAGTTCCTTCTTCAGAGACTTGAAGTCCTTGTTATACAGATCTGTCACTTGCTTGGTTAGATTCACACAAAGGTGTTTTATATTATTTGTGACTACTGTAAAGGGTATCATTTCCCTAATTTCTTTCTCAGCTTGTTTATCCTTTGAGTAGAGGAAGGCTACTGATTTATTTGAGTTGATTTTATATCCAGCCACTTTGCTCAAGTTGTTTATCAAGTTTAGCAGTTCTCTGGTGGAAGTTTTAGGGTCACTTAAGTATACTATCATATCATCTGCAAATAGTGAAAATTTGACTTCTCCCTTTCCTATTTGTATCCCTTTGACTTCCTTTTGTTGTCTAATTGCTCTGGCTAGGACTTCCAGTACTATATTGAATAGGTAGGGTGAGAGTGGGCAGCCTTGTCTAGTCCCTGATCTTAGTGGGATTGCTTCAAGTTTCTCTCCATTTAGTTTAATGTTGGCTACTGGCTTGCTGTATATTGCTTTTACTATGTTTAGGTGTGGGCCTTGAATTCCTGATCTTTCTAATACTTTACCATGAAGGGATGTTGAATTTTGTCAAATGCTTTCTCAGCATCTAATGAAACGATCGTGTGGTTTTTGTCTTTAAGTTTGTTTATATAGTGGATTACATTGATGGATTTCTGAATATTGAACCATCCCTGCATTCCTGGGATAAAGCCTACTTGATCATGATGGATGATGATTGTTTTGATGTGTTCTTGGATTCGGTTTGCAAAAAATTTATTGAGTATTTTTGCATCGATATTCATAAGGGAGATTGGTCTGAAGCTCTTGATCTGGTATCTGTCTAGAAAGTTGTCTATTTCAACCAGATTTTCCAGTTTTGTTGAGTATAGGCTTTTGTAGTAGAATCTGATGACTTTTTTAATTTCCTCAGTTTCTGTTGTTATATCTCCCTTTTCAGTTCTAATTTTATTAATTTGGATACTATCTCTGTGCCCTCTGGTTAGTTTGGCTAAGGGTTTATCTATCTTGTTGATTTTCTCAAAGAATCAGCTCTTGGTTTTATTGATTCTTTGTATAGTTTCTTTTGTTTCTACTTGGTTGATTTCAGCCCTGAGTTTGATTATTTCTTGCCGTCTACTCCTCTTGGGTGTATTTGCCTCTTTTTGTTCTAGAGCTTTCAGGTGTGCTGTCAAGTTGTTAATGTATGCTCTCCAGTTTCTTTTTGTAGGCACTTAGAGCTATGAGTTTTCCTCCTAGAACTGCTTTCATGGTGTCCCACAAGTTTTGGTATGATGTGTCCTCATTTTTATTAAATTCTAAAATGTCTTTAATTTCTTTCTTTATTTTTTCCTTGACCAAGTCATTATTGAGTAGAGCACTGTTCAGTTTCCACGTGTATGTGGGCTTTCTATTGTTTTTGTCATTATTGAAGGCCAGCCTTATTCCATGGTGATCTGATAGGATGCAAGGGATTATTTCAATCTTTTTGTATCTGTTGACCTCAAGCTGTACTACAGAGCAATAGTAATAAAAACTGCATGGTATTGGTACAGAGACAGGCAGGAAGATCAATGGAATAGAATTGAAGATCCAGAAATGAGCCCACACACCTATGGTTACGTGATATTTGACAAAGGATCTAAAACCATCCAGTAAAAAAAAGGACAGCGTTTTCAACAAATTGTGCTGGTTCAACTGGAGGTCAGCATGTAGAAGAATGCAAATTGATCTATTCTTATTTTCTTGTACGAATCTCAAGTTCAAGTAGATAAAGGACCTTCACATAAGACCAGATACACTGCAACTAATAGAAGAGAAGGTGGGAAAGACCCTCGCATACCTAGGCACAAAAGAAAAGTTCCTGAGGAGAACACCAATGACTTTTGCTCTAAGATCAAAAATTGACAAATGGGACTTCATCAAATTGCAAAGCTTCTGTAAGGCAAAGGACACTGTCAATAGGACAAAATGGCAACCAACAGATTGAGAAAAGATCTTTACCAATCCTACATTTGATAGAGGGCTAATATCCAATATATACAAAACTCTCAAGAAATTAGACTCCAGAAAACCAAATAACCCTATTAAAAATGAGGTACAGATCTATATAAAGAATTCTCAACTGAGGAAACTCGAATGGCCAAGAAGCACCTAAAGAAATGTTCAATATCCTTAGTAATCAAGGAAATGCAAATCAAAACAACACTGAGATACCACCTCACACCAGTCAGAATAGCCAAGATCAAAAACTCAGGTGATAGTAGATGTTGGTGAGGATGTGGAGAAAGAGGAACACTCCTCCATTGTTGGTGGGATTGCAAGCTGGTACAACCACTCTGGAAATCAGTCTGGCAGTTCCTCAGAAAATTGGACATAGCATTACCCAAGGACCCAGCTATACCACTCCTGGGCATATACCCAGAAAATGCTACAACATATAACAAGGACATATGCTCCACTATGTTCATATCAGCCTTATTTATAATAGCCAGAAGCTGGAAAGAACCCAGATGTCTTTAAACAGAAGAATGGATACAGACAATGTGGTACATTTACAGAATGGAATATTACTCAGCTATTAAAAACAATGAATTTGAGAAATTCTTAAGTAAATGGATGGAACTAGAAAATATCATCCTGAGTGATGTAACCCAATCACTAAAGAACACACATGGTATGTACTCACTGATAATTGGATAACAGCCCAAAAGCTCGCAATATCCAAGATACAACTCACAGACCACATGAAGCTCATAAACAAGGAAGACCAAAGTGTGGGTGCTTTGGCCCTTCTTAGAAGGGGTAATAAAATACTCATGGGAGCAAATGGAGACAAAGCGTGGGGCAGAAACTGAAGGAGGGGCTGTCCAGAGACTGCTCCATCTTGGTATCCATCCCTCGTGCATTCACCAAAGGTAGCTTGATGTGGATGCCAGGAAGTGCATGCTGACGGGATCCTCATATAGCTATCTCCTTGGAGGTCTGCCAGAGCCTGAAATATACAGAGGTGGAAGCTCACAGCTAACCATTGAGCTGATCAAGAAGTTCCCAATGGAGGAGTGAGAGAGTAGACTGAAGGAGCTGAAAGGGGTTTCAGCCCCATGGGGAGAGCAACACCAACACCAACCAACCAGAGCTCCCAGAGTCTAAACCACCAGCCTGGGAGCACATATGGAGGGACCCATGGCTCCAGCTGTATATGTAGGGGAGGATGACAGTGTCAGGCATAGGTGGGTGAGGAAGTTCTTGGTCCAGTGAAGGCTGGACCCCTAGTGTGAGGGAATTCAAGGGTGAGGAAATGGGAGTGGGATGGTAGGTGGGGGCATATCCTCATAGAAGCAGGAGGAGGGGAGATGGGATAGGGGGTTCCTGGGTGGGAGGAAAGGGATTACATCTGATATGTAAATAAAATATCCAATAAAAAATTAAAAAAAAGAAAAAATTATTTTGCTCACTCAGAGCAGAAGCTGGTATTTGAGGACGGTGTAATGGTGTTCCTGCGTTACCTGAATAGTTGGATGAAGTGTTTAGGAGCTTCCACCCACTCCATTTATGATTATTTCTGTAATCCCAAGTTATCTTTAAAGGCTTAATCCCTCCAGCTAGTCTCCTTGACGAACAAAGCATTCTCATATTTGCTCTGGATGTTCTGCAGTGCAGAAGTTGGCAATCATCTGAGGTCAACTCTGTTTCTGAATTGTGGATGTACATGTGGGTCTATGCATGGTTTCCATGTAGAATACATTCCTCAATTGGAAAAAAAAATCACAGTTTAAATATCATCACAGGTATACACTTAAGATAAAAGGATGGGCTCAGTGGGAAAGAACACTTGCTGCCAAGCCTGGTTAGCTGACTTTGGCCTCTTGAGCTAACACTGGAGAACAAGAGCTGACTCCCACAATTGTCCTCTGACCTTCACACATGTGCTGTGCACATATACACTAAATAAGAAAGTATAAAATAAAATGATGAATGAGTGTGCCCACATCTCCCACTCTAGTGTGTGGTGTTGTAACAATGAGCAACTTTCTCTCTTCTGTAATCATCTCTTTCTTGCTCAAGGTTAACAATGTGGTACAAAGCCTTTGGAAAATATCTTTAATCATAGTCCCTCTGTCTTTGCCAGTTCTCCCAATTTTTGCTCCAGAATATTCCATCAGCCCTAACCACATGGATTTATTATATGAGTTTGATTTGCCCAACAGAGTTGTGTGTCCATGTTATTCTGAGGGAAGGTACAGTTCTGAGGTACGGTTCTATCCCGCTGTAATGATCTATGCTCCCACTTTCCTCTATTACCAAACAATCCACCAAGTGCTCCTTTCCTATTTCTCCTCCTTCCTATTTTTCCTTTATGCTTCCTTCTCTTCCTCTTTACAGCCCTGCTGAATCGTTCTCTATTCTCCCTTTATTATGGTTTTGGGGGATACCTGAGCATGTCAATGAATGGGTTTCTGTGTCTCTGTTTCCTGCACCTTTGCTTGGCCTTGTTTCTCCTCTTGTTTGTTTTTTCCTATTCTGATATGCTTGTTTTTATTTTATCATATTTTCATTTTATTATTGTTCCTTAAATGTCTGCTTGTTTTCTAAAGAGAGATAGAAAAGGGGTGGATCCAGATGGGAAGGGAGGTAGAGATAAATGAGGAGGTGTAGAGGCTGGGAAACCATAGTTAGTATAGATTATGTGACTACCATCCCAAAACTGTTTTCAATAAAAAACTCACTTGTGCATATAAAATAAAAATAAATAGATATTTTTTTAAAAAGGAGGCATCCATAATCTATCAGACTGGAAAATTCAAATTATGGTCCCAGGAAGTGGCATTATGTAACATCTCGAAATGGTGCAGTTCCAAGTTTTCACTTACCAGTGGCTACATGCAGCCTGACCTGGTGAACAGGAAGAGGGCAAGACGGTGAAGCCAGCCCTCAGCGTGAATACTCTCATCACTGACTTCTCCATAGACACAGACTTTATCCCACTTTAATTGAAGAATACCCCAGAGAGCCTGAGAAATCCAGCATCCTTGGGAGGCTATTTCTCAGAGTCATCAGAAAGCTTATGTTTTCACAAGATAAATTAGAAGGAGTTTTCCATGCTTACTGACTGACTCATTGTCATCTTCACAGTCCAAGGGAGAATTGTTCTAGACACACAGATTGTAAGACAAGAAAGTAGATGAGAATGAGAGCCCTCATAGATGGTTCAGAAATCAAGGAAGAAATAGAGATGTTGGCTGGATTTGATGAAGAGGGTGCAAATCTGAGCTCCGGAAGCGTGTGACCTGGCCTGCATAGATGGATTAGCTGGTCATGGATCCACTGCAGCTTTGGCCTTCATAGATTGCCATGCTGGTCATTATTGTAGTTTGCAGGATTCATTACCGGAAAGTCTGTTGATAACATTTCCACCTGCAGCTGGCATAGCACTTTCTAAATACTGTGAGAGCTACCCAATAGGCAGGAATCTTTATTGGGAAGTAGTAATGTAACCTTTCCATGTCCCGTGACCAGTGTATGTAGTGTCTTCAACAATAGGGTGTTTTCATCAAGTATTTGTGGCAAGCTCACTACTTAAGTCAGGAGGTACAGCTGTGAATAGTCTATACACAAGCATGGTTGTCCCTTCTGTGCAGTTTAGATCAAAGACTGTATTAGCTTAACTTGGAAGGTATCTAGAAACACTCCTTGCACGTTCATCATCATGAATTTAGAAACAATGTCACAGACGACACCGAAACAATGTAAGAAATAGCACCCACCAATACTTTTCAGTGCAGGAATTATGGACTCTTAGAAGGTGAATCCACAATGCCAAGATGTTTCTGCTTACAAAGCTAAATATCAAACCCTAGGGATTCCCATTGTAAGCATCATTCAGTGGTGGAGGCTACCTTTGTATTTGTATTACAGTATGGAGCATGCATCGTCCTTAGCAAGAAGTGTTTCACTTGTGATTAAAATGGAATTATTGACTCACTATTTTTCTCAATTTCTACCTCTATATTATTTAGTAAAATAGCACTATGTTTTTTTTTTTTTTTGATAACATGCGGTAGAGGGGAGTACAGGGAAGTTAGGAGAGACTGTGTGTGATAGCAGTGTCCTTCTTTGCCCTTGGAGCTTTTGGTTCAATCAGATCACCAATGTTTTCACCAACATCATTTCTATATACAGAGAGGGAAACAAAGGCAAAAAGTAATTTAAAAACTTGGTCAAAGATGTACAAATGAAGAGCCAGCCCAGGAGTCTGCTCTGACCTTTAAGCTACACAACTTTAACACTGGGAGAAAATAAATAACCCGCCAACTTGTGTACCTAGTCTTCATCTGCTATAGAACTAGGTTTGGTAACAAGATGGGTTGAATTCAAGATGACTACTTATTCAGGACAGGTTCTGTTCTGTGCAGTCAGTCTTTCCAGGCACTAGCTCTCCTGGAAGCATCAACATCACAGCAGAAGCAACTCCAGTGACGATAGAAGGTTTGCTATTACTTTTTGATGTTACACACACACACACACACACATACACACACACACACACACACACACACACACACACACACACACACACACACACACACAGCCTGCTGACAGACTTGGGATGTTTTTAAGCTGAAAATAACAACACCATCACCAACAAACCTCCCTCCACCCAAAAAAAACCCCCTTCAAAACCAATAAACAAAAAAACCAAGAACTCAAGAAACCAACCAAGCAAACAAAACAAAAATAGTTCAGGGAAAGCTAGACCATGCAAGCAAGAGCACCCAGGAAAAGATGTCCTTTTTTCTAACTGGTAGTTACAAAACTACTCAGATTTTTATTTTTCAAAGCTTCTACCTCTCATATAATTTCAACTCTGCTTTCAAATTGGGATGGAGAGAATGCACAAAGGAGTGAAGGAGGCTGTGAAAAAGAATCAGAAGGTAGGACAACACCTTCCTTCCTTCCTTTCTTTCTTTCTTTCTTTCTTTCTTTCTTTCTTTCTTTCTTTCTTTCTTTCTTCTTTCTCTCTTTCTTCTTTTTAACTGAACATAGATTCTTCTCTTATACAATCACAGCTTCCCCTCCCCCCACTCCTCCCAACCCCACCCACTCTCCCCTGAATCCACAACCTCTCCCTTCAGAAAAGAGCAGGTCTCCAAGAGACAATAACAAAAACAAAATAAAACACGATAAAACAAAATATGACAAGGTAAAAGCCCTCACACTGATGCTGGACAAAAGAACTCAACAGGACAAAAGAGTCTCAAGAGCAGGTAAAAGACCTGCTTCCACAGTTAGGAGTCCCACGAACAGCCACAGCCTAGTGGAAAGCGACCTGGTGCAGACTTTGCAGACCCCATGCTTGCCACTTCATTCTCTGTGAGCCCATATGCACACTGCTTAGCTCATTCTCACGATGTCCTTCATCCCCCACGCCCCATCCTACAATCTTTCGACTCCCTCTTCTCAGAGTTCCACCAGCCCCAAGGGGAGGGACGCAATAGAGACCTCCAATTTATATTCTTTCTCTCATACTATGCAGAGCTATGACCAGTCTCTGCATCTGCTACTCTCTAATGATGGCAGGACAAGGCACTGATTTATTTTTTTTTAAGTTCAGATAAAAATTTTGTTTGAAGGAAAGCTTCAGAAACAAATAGTAATCCCACAAACAAATGAACAAATATGCTTCATAGAGCAAAGCAAGAGGTTGCTTGAAAATGCAACCCGGGAGAACTATCAAAATGTAAAACATGTCATTGCCCGAGTTTTTAGTTTCATCTTTAAGTTAGTCAAGTATAGAGCACGCACTTTTATACGAGCCTTTGCTTTTCCAGACTCATGAATGCACTTAATTCAGTCCTCTATTATTTGTGCCACATTGTTCAGACCTGAAGAGACCTACTTGTTTGATGATACATCATCACAACCATAGGCTTTCCTCTTGCTAGGAGGGAAGAGGCTATTAGAGTAATGGGTTATGATTAAATTGTGGGAAATTGGTTATTTTCTTCCTGAAGGCAAACTTATATCACCCCATTACTGTGGGAAACCCTTTTCTTTGTTAGTGTATCTCTTGATCCCAAACAGTGATAACGGCATGTGGATTGCTCCACAGAAGGATCACACAGGCCGATTATCCAAGCATTAGTGTGCACTATGTGCTTTGTTTTCTCACAATAGAGTGACTAGGGTTTGAGTCAATTTGTCTTTGTTCTTTTCTTTTGTAACCCATCACTGTTTGCAGAAAAAGTAGAAACCTTGTGTTTGGATGAGACTGGATTATTTTACTTGGAGATCACATACATGACTGGCCTCTTAGGACATTCCTCCAGCCTTCTGAGAAGTGCTTTGGATATACAGAGGATAAACCAGCCTTTCAAAATCATCGGCTTGTCTTATTTCTAGAGGTGTGAGATGACTCTGGAGGTTCTGTGCTTTAGGCCAGTGATGTTAAGGTTAATTGCATGTCCTAGTGACTTTTGTGTGGAGGAGCTGTGATGGAGAGAAGAGCAAATGGTATAGAGTGTTCAGTTTAAAAAGCTTAATAGACTTAACAGTGTATCTTATTAAAACTTGAGGAAATTTTTCAGTGGAAGATTCTTCTCATATAGTCACTGAGTTGTGTGAAGATGTCACACAGCAAGTAAAACATATGCTTGGTTTTGTGTACTGGTCGCCAATGGGGGGAGATCAGCATGAGAGAAATGTAGTCTCCACATGTGTGGAGAACTCTTTGGGGCTGAGCATAGATTCTAGAATGAGGGTTATAAGAGCTTTTAAGGTACATGAATAAGGAGGCAATAGTTCATCCTCAGACTGATCAAGGGCGGGAATAGAATTGTGAGATGCTGTAGCAGAATTATGGTTCTAACCAAATCTATGAGTTTAGCATCTCTAGTTAGGGAAGCCCCAGTTGTGTCCTAATGCACCAACAAGTTTGGGGTCTGAGCCTTGTAGTTGGGCCTGTGACTAAGTGACTAAGCAGCATGGTTCTTTCATTGTCTTATGTTTCAAGGATAAAGAAGAGAAGCATTGTGGTTATCCTGCTTTTTTTTTTTTCAGAAGGCCACATCCTTAATCTTGAAGTTCACCAGGATTGAAGTCCACAAACACTGCTCATGCCTGAGTTCCAAAGGGATTTTAAGGAGGTTAATGCTTTTTTTTGGAGGCCAATCAGTAGGCGATTGTTATTCTTAAATACTCTTGAATTAACTCTTTTTTTACATTTTTCAAAATATAAGGAAATAAAATTTGTTCATCTGAAAAATAAAGATCAACTTCCAGAGGAAGGACAAAATATGAGTGTCCAGAATTTACTGGAAACACTAAAAGAAGGAATAAATAAAAGCTCTCCCTCTCCTCAGGCACCATACTTTTAAAAAACCTGAGGTAAGCCTTAAATATTCACGGGCTATAGACTTGGCTGGAGAAAAACCCAACAACAAGATTTGGTTTGGATATATTATCTGTTTAGTGATGGAATTCTCTCTGTATATTTTCCCTAGTCTGTCTTCCTTGTCTAATTTACTAATACTTATCCTTATCTTTCTCTTCCTCCCTTCTATCTTCTCTCTTTCCCATCCTTGGTATTTTTGTGTCTTGCTTTCATATCAGTGTTAAAGAATGACAGGAAATTAGTTAATTGCAAACATCTGCTTGCAGAATTTGTTATCATTAAATTTTGGTAACTTATTAGTTACTTTTGTATTCTCTGAGGTTACCGGTCTCTATTGGTCCACTCTTTTAAAAGTATTCTCCCATTGATTTTTAAAAGAATGTTTATATTTTTATTTTATTTTTTACTTCTCTTAGGTAAAGGTATCTCTATCAACAAGATGACACTGCAGAATGTCAGGATTTGCTGAGATTATCCGCACAGATCCCACTCAATCAGAAGATGTCAGAACAACTAGGATACAGAATTCCATTAGAAGCCATTGCTGATTGCTCTAAGCCATTTCACTCTGCTGTTTGCTGAACTGTGGAGGTGAAATATTGACAGATGGTTTTCTTTTTTATAATTGATCCATCACAGTTTCTTATGCCTCAAACTCAAGGAACTATAATAACATTGATGGTGTGAGAACGTAGACTAAGTGGCTCTGAGTAAATTCGTTTTCCTCTCTCCTCTGATGCCCTTTGGGCAAATGACAGTGGGAACTATCTCATGCATGTTAAAAGCAGGTGTCTGTCAGGAGAATTAGTCAGCACAACCTAGATTTATTTTCAGTCTCCCATGAATGTGAAATGAGGACAGGCTCTGTACATCCAGGCACTTCTGTGTTGGGGTGTGAGGTCTTTTCTCAACCTGGAGAAAGACCAGACTTAGCCAGGACAAAGGTCCATTTCCACAGAAGGATCCTTCCGGTTATTTTCTCAGTTAAATGATCTTCGTAATGGCAGTTAACCTCAAACAAAACATTAGCATTAACAGTGGAAATGTCCTTCCTGGGATTTCTCAGTGTTCTAAAAATGCTTCATAAAAATGTACAGGGCAGAGAGCCGACAGACAGTAATAGCCACATTGGTTTGAACGGAATTGGAGACACTAAGGATGTGAAAGTAATTTCTTTGATTTAAAAATGTGATGGAGACATCTAATTCTTTCCAAAATCTGAGATGCCTGTTCAGCATCCTGAGACACAGTGTGATTTTGTGAGGTTTTAGTGAAAGAGACAGAGGAAGACTAAAACTGATTTTATATTTTTGTCTCCTTGGGGTGATTGGCATTTGTTTTTGATTTTTTTTTTTTTTTGGCAGTAGCAAATATCATAACCAAGATGACACTAAGGGTCTGAAAGGATCTTTATCATGGTTAAAATAATGGAACAATTTTAAGGATAAAAGTCTGTGCCCTCTAGGACTTAGTATCATTTGTTCAATAGTAGTATGACAGTGATTTTCCTGTTCACCAAAAGACAGCTGTGGAAGAGAAGGGAGTTGATTGAGCTAACAGGCATCCATTGGATCTTAGAGGTTCATCTTGTTTAATGTACACAGGAAACCTCTGAAGTACATCTTATGCTTTTAAAACTATTTTTACCTGTCAAATAATACATTATGAACTTTTTATTATTGAACTTTTAAACATAGCAGCTTCTGAGAGCCCCTGTGCATCATAAGGCATGTACAACGTTCTGAGCAGTTCATGGAAGTAGGCAAGAGCATGTGTAGGGTACATTCTTACCTAAAACACACTCCTGAGGGAAACAGAATATTCTCAGTGGTGAGGATTTAGCAGAGAAGAGAAAGTGGCCAGTAGGGCTGGCGATAAAGCTTACTAGATTATGAATTTATTGTTGTGACCTAGGACAAAGGTAAAAACAGGCAGAAAAGGTCCAGGTCTTTCCTCTTACTCATGTGCTCCTTTTCAATACTGGTATTACTTTCTGCCTTTCTCAAACATATTAGGGACATTTCACACCTCTCTTTTCCCAGCTATTCCTGGTTTAGTTCTTGTGATCACCCTGTACCAGACTCTTTCAACACTTTGTGCCATTCCTTCAGCAATTCATCTCTTTGCTGCAATTAAGATATGGATTAATAAATTACTATGTTAGAGGATGAAAGTACATATTCTCCTTTAAAGGTTGTTTAATTAGATGACTTTTAGAGGTTAAACTTTAGATAAGGAAGTGACCTCATGTATAAATGTTTTAGTTTTTATACCAGAATGGTTTTAAAAACAAATGGAATGAAGGAATCACTTCTTAGCACCTTGAAGACCAGAGATCTCCCATCTCTGTGACCCTTCAACACCATTAATCAGGTTGCCTGACTTATGTGTGGGATCAATGTCAGTATTTGGGAGGGCAGAACTGGTGAGATGAGGATCTTCCCCTCACTCATTAGTTAATTTCTTCACACTTTGAACGTTCTTCACTTTTCATAGATTTGTACGGCATCTCCAGCTGTTCAATAGCCTTTTAATGGAAGAAGCAGATTAGCCAACTGTCACTGCTTCTGGGGGGGATATATTTATTTATATATTGTATTTTGGCTAAATTTTATAACTAGATGAATTATATTTTATACCCCAAAGGCTCTCTTTATTAAGTGGACACGAGACACATCCATAATGCTAACACCTTTTTGATTTAGTCTTTTTGGATGAGTGCTTTCCCTGTGGCACAGAGCATTAGATCTGTTTAATGGTATTCTTCTAAAGGAGAAACTCTGTGTAAATGTTTTTGATGTTTTAGTTTTGCATCTGATTGTTCAGGTCACATCAAGGTAGCTGAGATTGGAGGAGATACATTAAAATGCTATGCCATCAAATCCCTAATTTACCAAGGCTTCCAATTCTGGCATTTTCCAACATCTTGATGAACTTACATCATGAAGAACACTTCACTGTGATCCGAACTATACTTACTTATTAGAAAGTTATATCTACTTCCACATCTTTGGTTAGTGCCTATTGTACAGCTGTTGGAAAGTTATCTTTGATTTCTGCAAATATCATTTCTATTTTCATTCATACAATGGATGCTTACATAGAATTATATCCTGTAGCCTAAAAGTATATTTAACTCATTTGCTTGGGATTTATAAAAGAGGTACCACATTTTACCAATACACTTTGTGTGGAAGGAAAAGAATTCCTTTGCACTTGGCTTGACAAAGATGCTCAGTGTGTGTGTGTGATTTTTCAAAGTTTTTATTAATAATTTTATACAATACATCTCAACAGCAGCCTCCTATCCCTCCACTCCTCCCAGCTCCTCCACCTCTACTCTCCCCCAGATTCACTGACCTCCATTTCCCTTCAGAAAGATTCTTGAAGGCAGAATTCTGGAAGATCTTCTCTTTCCAGCCTCAGAGAGGAGCAAGTAACCCAGAAATGTTTCTGGGAAAAACCTCATTAAATTCTGAGATTTTCTGAGTGTTTGCTGGAAATATGGCATAAGAAAATAATGTTTTTATCTCAGTTGGGGTGGTTGCTAGCATCTTCTATAGATAAAGCAGTCTTAGAGACAGTGTATTACAATAGGATTCTCTTGAGTGACGAGATGGAATATAAAAGGTGAGGGCCCATGAGCTCCTCTGAGGAAAAGGGCATAATGTAGAGGCGCGTTTCTCTAACAGGAGCAATGATCTGGGGACATGCACATTTTATTTAGATTACATATCTTTAACCTTTCATGAGGTTTTCATACTGACCAAAACACACTTTAAAGACAAACTGCCTTTATACATTTTATACATATGTGATGCATCTCTAATGATTTGGCTGAAATCTATGTCTCCATAGGAGAAGCCTGGAGAATATTAAAGATGAGTTTCACAGAATCGTTTTAAGACAGCTTTCCCCCAACCATTTGGGATGCTGTTGAGCTTTGGAGAGGCACAGGATGGTAACATCCTGGCTTTCACAGGAACACCGGCTCTAGGCGTGCTCCTTTCACCTGTACTGCATGGGGTGCTTTTTCTCAAGGAGATGAATTTGTTTTGACTACACAACATGTACGATTATCCTTGGGGGAAATTTGAAAATCTGGTTTATAATTATATGATTTAAAAAGCCAACCAATATGTGAGTGACTAGAATATTTTTTTACTTAATTGGTATATTATAATTGTGGTATGTTTATAATCTTTTAAGCCAGACAATTGTTCTTCCATAGTTCCCTTCTATAAATCCTGGCCTTGGATAAGTCTTTCATATATTTAACATTGTTTAATGGTCATGATGCTACAAAACATACCCTTTTCATAGGCAGGAATTTAGACTGCAGACATGCTAACTTGGGGACCTACAGTTGTATAGCAGGAAAGAAGGAGAACCATATTTTCCTGGCTGCATAGTCGTGCTCTAAGTGATTGTATTCAACTGTCATATCAGTAGTCATACCTTTTGTTCCTTGAAGGCCAGACCTGAGTGGGTTTCTGTTGTCTGGGTAGCGTGTTAGTTACTTCTCAGAATGTATACATACTTTGTCCCTTGTCTAAGTGACATAATAATGATACTGAATTTTTATCTGGATATACATTCCTGCTTTTAACATTCACACAACATTGAGTGTCAGGACTAGGGAGAAGCAAAGGGTTTTCTCTCTGTCTTCTTGTAGTTTCTGTGTTACTTCTTACTCAATATTTCTCTCCAAACATTTTATTGGCTCTTCTCTATCTAGGGGAGTCACCAAATACATATATATGTATAAATATGAGCACATATCTTGTTTCCCCTTGAGCAGGGTTTTAGGACAGAACTGTTTTAATGAAACTATTCCTAGTGGTACCTGATATCTCTTCCCTTACCTGCATATTTAACGAAATGAAATTTTGCATTTTATAATTTCAGCCCATATGGGAATAACAATTTGAGGCTGACCACAGGCATTCTGCAGATAAGGACTCTGGGAATAGATATGGGAAAGAAACCTTACTTGCTTTGAGTGTTACATTTATATGTGGCCTGGGAAGGCTATAACACCCATAGTTGGAGACTTAATAAGCTTAGACAGCTCCGTCCATAGACCTCAAGCATCTCTGGCCCACCAACAGCTACTCTCTAAAATACCTTATGGGGATGGGTGTGAAAATGTTAATAACCTATAAATGTTAAAGTCACCTACTCATAAACTATGTCCAATTGTACAGCAATTGCATCCACTTCTAACAGCTGGCTTCAAATTGTCTTTTTGATCATAATCCAGCCCCTCTTCTGGACTCTCAGGTTTTATAAGTCTTATAGCCTACAAAGATATCCATCTGCTTGGAATCTTGACTTACTAGAGGGAGTATTACTCCACAGGCAACTGGTAATACTACAAATGTAATACCAGAAAGACCACTGACCCAAATCATCGTGGCCCTATGTTTTAATTCATGTATGTGGGCTGTCTTGCCCTAAAGGTGGGGTTCAAGAGATCAGCATTGGATATGGTCAAGATAAGGATTTTTATAGCTCAGGGGTAAAAAGGTTTGGTGGCAAATTGCTAGGTTATGGAAGCAGAACACAGGGAAAACAAGTTGGTCATAGCAAAAACATGGTTGTAAGGTGGTCATAACAAGGTAGTCATAACAATAGGTGGTTATAATAACCTTTTGAAACAAAGGCATGGTTGCCATTTTCTGGAATAGGCAGTACAGAACCATTTGTAGTAAAGACAACAGGTGGGGCATAGCCTAATTCTTGAGAAATAAAGATCTAATTATAAACAAGAATGAACCTAGTTTGTCTTTGTTCTAAGATCCCTTTCAAGCTCAAGACAGAGGCTGTCTGTTTCATCACAACACTGACATATTTAGCTACTGAGAAATAAAAGATTCCCTCTTGGTCAGGTTATAAGAGCGTGGCCTTTGCACACAGTCAGACCAAGGACTCATTCCCAATTTTTAACATATTGGGCAATATATGATTCCGGTCATGTTCTTTAAACTTAGTGTCCCCACTTATAACTTAGAAATAACAATACATTACTTACAGAAATCTGTGAAGACTCCTGAAACGCAGTATACATTTTTTTTTTAACTACAGATTTGGATTTCTCAGAATTAGCTTTTTCTTAATTAAATAATTATTTTATTAATTCACTTAAAACTTTGAGTACCTAGTGACAAGTATAGGCTTAATGAGGAAACCTGTGAAGGTCATCAGAACAAATGTATCTCAGTGGTACAGTCCACTTGCAGATATTTTCTCTGTGCTTACACTGTTCTTGGAAACAACTGGCTGATCTGGGCTCCAGTTTAAATATCCCGTGTCTCAATTCCTCTTTCCTGTGGATGAGAAATCCTCATTTTGAGCCTATTATAAAGTATTAATAATTAACGAAGGCATTTCCTTTGCAGTGGAAAAGTGTCATTTTGCATATCTTTGCATTGAGATTGCAGACCTTAAAGCAGGGTTTTCTTCTTTTCCAAGGACATTTACTAACCACACTTTTATTTTAACTTTATGAGTGTGTTTTGGAATGAGTTGAGAGAACTTGGCATTGAAGAGTCAGAGTTCTTGCTTTCTGTTCCGTCTTCCACAACCTGGATTGATTTTTCTAATTATAGTTATTTTTTTTCACGGAATAAACAGAATCCCAAGAAGTAAGTGGCTGAAACTGTGAAGATATGGTCAGAAGCGAGTCACAGAGTGTGATAGAATCCAAGCTGAACAATGCTTCATACACTTCCATCATAATTAAGTCAGAAGGATTTTAACAATTATTTTCAGCATACATAGATACTTGTGTGCAATATTTGAATGAGTTCATGAAAATCTCAAGTTTTTACTAGAAAACATTCTTCATCTAATCTTGTGCCGTCCCCCAAACATGCAAACCAACCTGTCTAAAGGAAATAATCTACATAAAAAGAGTGATTGCTGATGGATTGTCATTTGAACTGATTACACCATCAGGAACTAAAAGAGCTAGAGGAATTTAAAAACAAAACAAAATAAAACAAACCAAGTACAATTATTGGGGAAAATGTGGTTCACCGCAACTGGGCTGTGTAAACCTGGTGGGGTTTCTACATGCCTCTAGCTCCACACACAATAATTAGTTATAGTTTATCTGTGAAACAAGAAACGTTGGAAATCACAGCAGAATTGCCTTATAGATCTCTTGGTTTGAAAGCTGAGTTTTCAGGGCTCATTTGTTTCAAAAATAGTTTATTAAGAACTTACATTTTTCCTAGCTAATTTTAAGTCTTGGAGATACAAAAACCACTGGATATCAATTCTGTTCTGGCAGACACACAATGGCAGATGTGGCAGACAGGTGAGCATTAGGTTAAGGTGGAAGTTGTCCAAGAAGCAGCAGATTTCATGCTCCAACGTTCTCAACAAGGACAGAGGACATCTCGTATAGGAGTTATGAAAGTGTCCCTTGAGTTAAATCAAAAAAGTTCACATGAGGTGCTGTAATAAGAGGAAGTAGCTGTCAGAGCTGCGGAGATCACACGCGTAAATAAAATTTATGAGCATGCTAAAACTCAGAGGAATTTGAGGGAGAAAAATGTAACTTTAGAACTAAATTTTACTCACTTGGGCTGCTGTAATCAAATAACATAAATTAGTATTATAGTAAGGAACACAAAATTGCTCGCAGTTCAGCTTATCAGTGTGGTTGTGTGACTTGTAGCAAGGTGATGTCTATGATACCAATGTGGCAGCAAACATACTTAACAGGTCACTTGATATCCTCTCTCTCTCTCTCTCTCTCTCTCTCTCTCTCTCTCGCTCTGTCTCTCTCTCTCTCTCCCCCTCCCTCCCTTCCTCCCTCCCTCTCTCCCTTGCTCCCTCCCTCCCTTGTTCTTGCTCTCTCTCTCTTCTCTCTCTCTCTCTCCCTCCCTCTCTCCCTCCCTCCCTCCCTCCCTTCCTCCCTCCCTCCCTCCCTCCCTTGTTCTCTCTCTCTCTCTCTCTCTCTCTCTCTCTCTCTCTCTCTCTCTGTCTCTGCTTGTCTTTGTTTCTCTCTGTCTCTCTCTGTCTCTCTCTCTCTCTCTGGTTTGGTTTGGTTTTATGTTTTAAAAACATTTAGCGTGTGTGTGTGTGTGTGTGTGTGTGTGTGTGTGTGTGTGTACACATACATATACAATTTGTAGGCGTCCATTCTCTTCTTCTACCACGTATTTTTTAGCGATCAAACATCGATCATCAGCTCTGACGGCAAACAGCTTTACCATCTCACTGGCCTTGGGATCCCATATAGAGATAGTAAGCCCATCATTAGGGCTCTGAGCTCATGGATTGATTATCTCCCAGTAGCCCTACCTCTTGATAATGATACATTGAGAGGTACAACTAATACCTAAGTACTAAGGAACACATGCCTACAGCTCACCACAGGGATGCCTCATGATTCAAAACTAAACTGAGCTATAGCTCAGTGGTAGACCACTTGATTAGTGTGTGAAGCTTTAAGTTCAATTCCCTGCACCTCAAGGAAGTCAAACCAAACCAAAACCAAAACAAAAAACAAAAGTGAGAAACTATATGTGAATTCAGATTTTTCCTATGAATAAATAGGAAAATAGATTGTGTCTAATTAAAAAAAAAACTGCCTATTTTAAATTCATTTTAATTGAATCCACATAAAAGATGTGGATCAACTGTAAAGAAGTTTAAGTGATTATCTGGTTAGAGAGCAAAAATAAGAAATTCTTGCTGTCCTGGGTGTGATAGTCTGAGGTGGAGTCAGGATTTGCTGATGTAAACTCTGATTCATAGAAGGCTATGACACGTGCTGAGTCACATGTGGTAGATCTCAGGGCAGCGTGGGTATGAGATGGGCTGCAGTGTGGTGAAGCTACACTTGAAGTGTGACTGGGGACTGAGGTTTATATCCCAAAGAGGTTTCCAAGTGGCACATGAGTGACGGATTAGAAGAAAATCATCTGGGCTGAGAAACCCATGAGCAAGGTAAGTGAGAACATGACTTAGTGCAGGGTGGCTTAAGCGAGCCGAGCAAGCATGGAGAGTCTTTTATGGTTGTGCTTCTGTGGAAGTTAGGGAGATGAATCTGAGGGAGATATTCTAACAGGCAACCTTTCATCCTGTTCCTTTTTGGTTTAAGATACTTCCTGAGCTCCCAGGTTGTACAGGGTGTACTGAAGTAAAATAAGACTGGCTCCCACCATGCAATAATAAAAATGATAAGACAATGTTTAGAGCTGGAGGGTACAACACTCAGTGCCTTGGGTATGGCTCCTTGTTGAAGGCCCTCTGCTATGGTTTCTGTGGCGCCCATTCTCTCTCTTGTCTACTGCTATGAGTACAGATGCTGCTCTGGGGCAGAATACACTCAGTTCCTGGTGCTCCATGTGGCTTGTCAATATAGCTGTCCAGAGTGAAAAATTAACTGATCCCTTACTACTTTGTCATATATCACCACATGCAAATCTTCAGCACAGTCTAGATGTTTGCGTTAATCGACCCAAACCCAGTATTTGTATCCTCTCTGGCTTGATGTCCCTATTGGACTCAGCATTATCTTTTACCTGGGCCACTATAACTGGGGCTTTGTCTTCAGTGGCATTCAAAGGATTTCTAAGAAAAGAGTTCAAAAGAAAAAAAATTCAAAGAAAAATTTCAAAATATTGAGTCAAATGTTCTTCCTTTCTCCTCTTTCAGCATTTCCAGGCACATATTAACAAACCTCAGAGTCCTGCAATGTCACTGAAAGCCTGCATAGACTAGCTCCCACCTCCAGTTTTCATCTTCTAATATTTCCCTCCTGCCCACCTCCTTTCAGCTGTATTGGCTTCCTGCTGAATATAAATAGCATGGTTTTTTATATCAGGATATTTAAGCTTCCCCTTCTGGAATTATATTCTCTCTCTATATATGCACATAACTTGCCCCTGAACATTTAAGAACTTAATTTGGTTCAAGCATACCTTCTAAAACCAGGCTTCATTAGGAGGCCTTTGTTTAAGACTACCAACCTTGTAGTCTGCTTTTGTGTCTCGTTTTGTTTTTTCCTCCTAGTGTTCAGGCATACGATACTGTGTGTTTTGTTGACTTCCTTTTCGTGCATCCTTCAAGAGAATCAAGCTTCTTACAGGTACTGAGCATAGCTGTCTTTTCATAGTGTTATATTCAGGGTCTAAGGTATTATCTCCTTTGTACAAGATATAGTGAAAAATACAGTTAGTAAGTGAAGAAAATATTTTTTTAGGTTTAGTACTCAAAAGAGAAAAAAATTAAGGTACGTTTCTGGAGCATATAGGCTTGTAGATTTTTTTTCAAACAAGATAGATTAAAAAATGTTATAGATTTAAAGGGACAACTTAATGGATATTCTATAAGAATTAGTAAGTTTGCTTAGGGAAAAACATGGCAGTGGGAACCATTATACCTTGGAAAACTGTGTATTCGAAGGAGACACAAGTAAAGGGAAGTTTTAATGAGAAAAATGAAGATGATTGTATGTTTCCTGAAATAATTATTGGTTGCATGGGTGGAGAGCAAAGCTGATACCACCTGAGTTTAGACCGGAAGCTGTTTAGGTGACTCCTGAAGGCATCTCAACCTACCCACAGGCTGGTTACCATCGATAGAAAGGCTTCCAGTATGCAATTGCCCTTGTGTAAGGCTGCATGTTGTTCTGGCAGAGCCTCGTGATAAGTCTTGTGAGAGGCACATGTATGTGAAATTGCCTTCATTATACTCATGTGGCTGCATGTATTATTTTTGTTAGAGTTTGATGTAAGAGTCTCCACTCTGTTACCTTTTATAAGAGGAGCTACATGGCAGAAGTCATACTACAGTGGGTAACTCGTGTGAAAGAACACGGTGGAGTGAAGTTAGGCAGGGCTGAGTTACTTAGGACATACTTCCCACTGAGGACATGTTAACAGGTTACATGTGGCTCATGTTTTTCTCATATACTGATTCTTTCAGCATTTGGGGTCACTGATAAGACTGATAGGTTACCTTTAGTCATGCAACTATTTTTATAGTTTTTACACTTCTCACATGACTTATGATCTTAAAGAGACTTGCAGCTAAGACACAGAGAAAGATACGGACAATTTTTTTCAGGTCTTAAAGCAGAAAAAGACGAGTCACAGTCTCACCAACATAAAATGGTTAAAGTACACATACCTGGACTTTTAGTGGACATGAAAAGGGCTTGTGGGATCAAGGTCGTCCTTGTGTCTTTCTTCTTTCCCTTCCCTTTACCTTCGTAGGATAATGATTGGGTGTTTATTGACGGTCACTTTCTTCAGAATGAACAAGGCTCACACAGTAGAACTATTCTAGTGGTTCTCGACCTTCCTAATGCTGGGACCCTTTATTATGGTTCTTCATGTTGTGGTGATCCCCCAACCTTAAAATTTATTTTCATCACTAATTCATAGTTATATTTATTTTCCAATGGTCTTAGTGGACCCCTGTGAAAGGGTCAGGAGTTACAACCCACAGATTGAGAACCATTGGCCTATAGCTTGTCTTTGAACTACAAAGGATGATTTTGGTCTGCTTACTCTCTTGAGAGGCTCTGTCTAAATATCCACTGTACTTTCTCCCACACTGTATTGATGCATTGGCATCATCCATTTCTCCACAGACTCATAGGATCAATGCTATGTCTCATTTGTCTTCATAGTCTAACCATCTGTCTTGAGCCCTGACACAGGGCATGTGCTCATTAGATGGTTACTGAATTGAAACTCACTGCAAAGTGAATAAGACATAGTCTTCACCATCTGTTTGCCCACTGGATATTTGGAGAGGAGAGTATACAAATAAATAATTGCATTGTGATGTGATAAGAGCTATAGCAGTTATATAAGAAAATGCAGCTATACTGCAATGGCACGCACTGAAGCCATGTGCGATCACCATGCCTTCCCTTGTGTATTCAAGCAGGTTTTTATTCATTTAGGAGAGAAAGAATATTGACTGCAGAGACATTAGATTGTTTGTAAAGCTCTTAGAAACTCTCAGATGGGAGGCTGCCACCTAACAGTAAAATATTAACTTCAGAGCACCTTCCAAAGGCCTGTTTCTCATGTGATGTGCCTTAAGGCATATCACTAAATGTATTGACACCTACAAAGTTTCTTTTTGTTTTTTTTTTAAAGGGTTTATTTTATGTATATGAGTACACTGTAGCTGTCTTCAGACACACCAGAGGAGGGCATCCGTTCTCATCGCAGATGGTTGTGAGCCACCATGTGGTTGCTGGGAATTGAACTCAGGACCTTTGGAAGAGCAGTCCGTGCTCTTAACCGCTGAGCCATCTCTCCAGCCCAAGTTTCTTTTTGTTAAAAAGAAAAGGTGTTACAGAAGTTTGCTTCTTTAATGTTCTCCCTACATTATCTTAGAAAGTGTACTTTTGTAAGTGGCAAAGGTCAGAATAATTAAATCAGACAGTTGATGGGGCAGGTAACAATGAAATGGACAAGCTCCTTACCCCTCTGTGGTTTGGAATGTTAGCTGTATCTTCTTGTTGGAGCTGAGCAATTGTTATAAATGCTTCATGATAACATAAGCTGACCTCTATTCATGCCACGCAAGTTGATTCGTTTGAACAGACACAGGCACTGGAAGTGTTCACTGAATACATTTTTTGACAGGTTCCTCTTTTGATGAAAATATGACCTTGGGAGTTGGATCAATCTGTTTTAGAATCTTGTATTTGTCTCAAACAATCCAGATAGTTTTGTCAAAGCAGTATAAAATCTCTCAGGTTGTTTTCTTGGCTGTAGAGCCATATTTGATATTCAAGGTTTGTTTGAGAATATAATAAAATAGAATGAGGGACTGACCCAATATTTGGAAAATAATATGTGTTTAATAAATGTATGTTTGTTTTTCTTTCTCTGCAGCTAAGAATTTTCTATCAAAAATCTTCTTAGACTTCTTGGTTAATATTTTAAGCTTTTGCTTGAAGATCTATTGATTTTATGGTCAATACTTCATGGTAATGCTACAAAGACTAATTTTTATTGAGTCTATATTATATCAAAAATAGGATAAGAAACTGCCCAATAATCTGTATATTTTTTTTTCTTGAAAGAAATTATGATGTAGGAAGGGTGTTTTTCCAAAATGTGAGGAAGACGTCAAGGTCTGCATTCAAACCCTGTTTGGGATTTGGACGCTGTACTCATAGTGCTGATTACCTAAGAGAACTCCCACCCTCTAGCCTTTGCCTTCCACTCTCTCCAAACGAACACCTAAAGAAGACCATGAAAAAGCAAAATACCCAATTATCATCATCCTTGTATCCTGATGTCAGAGTCAAGAAGACAGAGCAGAAAGGAAAGGGCATCCGTACAAGAGGACATCAGTTTTAGTGTCCAGTGAGAGGATGGAAAAATCTCAACTAGGGAAGGGGCTACAGTGGTTATTTTAGCCTTAGAGGGTCTCATAGCTAGACAAATAGTTAGCCATAGGCTCTAGGTGATAAGCTTCCGTTACCTTACTGACCAATGAAATTGTTACTTCCTTGTCATACAGAATGAATGAATTTGGGAATGATAATGTATTTGTGAAGTAGTATTAAGTCCATCTTGGTTCATCTGAATCTAAGATAGACTTAGTGGTCTAAAGCAGGATACCACCTAGTTCCAGTTTTTCAAAGGCTAGGAGCTGTTATGGACAAATTAAGCTGTATATTTAGAAGTGTTTTATTCAAATACTGTTTTCTTTCAATTAAAATGTTATTAAAGTTCAAAGAAGTAAAGTTATTATCTGTGGCTGTTTACCCAAGAAGGTCCTGAAACTGTACCCTTATTACCCTGGGACACTGTGAGCTGTCTTTTCTAACTGTCTCAGTCAGACATTATGATTGGCAGATTACACATAGGTCTTGAGGATCTTTACATAAAAGACCTAGGCCTTCAGAACACACCAAATAAAGGCTTTCCAAGATAATGCCCTTTCCAAGCCCTTCAAGCCCATTCTAAGGAACATGCATCTATGTGATTTCATGTTATTTCCTCTTTCAAGCCATGACTTGTGTTTGACTCTAGATAGATTATAAGTACTTGTACCTTGTAATCTAAAGGACTTTTGAACTGGCTGCAAAGAAAGATTTGCAAATTAGGTAAACTAAAAAAAAAACTCTTCATCTTTTTGCCTATATATTGTTCAACCTACTTGCTAATTTATCTCTCCTGTAACAAGGCTTACTTGGGAATAGGGCATCTATTTTAGATAGTGTTCTATTGCTGCAAAGAGACACCATGACCATTGGAACTCTTATAAAAAGAAAGCATTTAATTGGTGCTGGCTTACAGTTTCAGAGGTTCAGTCTATTATTATCATGGCATGGAACATGGCAGCATGTAGGCAGACATGGTGCTGGAGAAGTAGCTGAGAGTTCGACATCTGGATTCATACAAAGCAGGAAGAGAGAGATCACCTGGCTTGGCCTTTTGAAACCTCAAATCCACCCCTAGTAACACTCTTCCTCTAACAACACCTACTCATATAAAGCCACACCTTATTCTTCTCAAGCTGTGTCACTCTTTGATGACCAAGGATTCAAATAGCTGAGTCTATGAGAGTCTAGATTTTTTTTTTTTACAGGAAATGTTTGATAGGATAAAGTTGAGATAGGAAATAATTAAGAAGTTGTTCTGCTACTGTTGATATCTTTTATCTCTTCCCTCTGTGGCTCACTTTGATTGTAGGGCTATGATAGTGCTTACTAAGATTCTAAGGAGGGGACAGTATGCTTTTTGTTGATAGAGGGAGAACTTCAGTTTCAGAAACATATAAAGACTTGCCATGGTTACAAAGGTAGCTATAGTGAAGCTGAAGGCCTGAGCCTCATCTACACAGACCTCCTGCCTCTAAAGAAGGTACTTACCAGCCCCATTTGCCTTCAGTTTTGCCAGCAGTACAGATGCTACCATGTGTTTTGGAAAGAACACCAAATAAATAAATCTTGAAAAATGATGTTTTATTCATCCTTCTAGAGAATCCCCCCAACAATGAATAGATACTTTTTAGATCAATGATGCAACTAATGCAACTAAGTTTTGTGGTGTTTACTTAGCAAATACCACATGGTCTTACCTTAGCTAACAGTTGTTGAAGCTGTGCAGTGTTTGAGTGGCATTTGGGTGTTAGCTGAACATTTTGATAGTGCCAGTCAGCATAAATGCTTATCTCTGGCTACATTGTCTCCTTTTCAGTCAAATTATGTTTGAAAGAAAACATTTCAGTGTGTGTGTGTGTGTGTGTGTGTGTGTGTGTGTGTGTGTGTGTGTTGGTAAATGATAGCATAGTCACATACTTCTGACTCAAAACTTCTTTGTTTTAAATTTGTATTGTTATTTTAGGTACATGGGTGTTTTGCCTGCATGTATGTCTGTGTACTATGTACATGCTTTGTGCCTGGAGACACCAGAAGAGGGTGTTGGGACTTGAACTTGGGTCTCCTGGAAGAGCAGCAAGTGCTCTTAATGGCTGAGATATCACTCCAGGTCCTGACCTCCTGCACACAAGAATGTTTGTGAGAAAAGACACATTGACATGGAAACATTTGTCAACTTAATTATTAATCTTCCAAATTAATGCTATATATTTTAAAATAGAGGGCAGAAAAATAGAGCAGACCTTTTGAGTGGAGTATGATCAATTCGTTTAAAAGAACTAGTATTCCTATAAGCTGAATGTTCTGACCTAGCATTCTTGCAGGCAATAGTTTATAATATTAAAGAAAACCCAAGAGAAGACTTGCATGCAATGTATAAGGTAAAAGTAAAGACCTCCTGAAATTGATTTCATTGCTTTTGTGTGGTCTTCTGCACTAGGCTTTGCTTATGCTAAGTCAGAGATTTTATTTTTGTAAAATCCCCTAGAACTTGAGACATCCTAATAAAATATATGCTAGTCATAAATATGAGCAACAATGTTTGCATGTAAAATCTGAGAAATCTAGAATAGGGGTATTATTGACATACACTACCTGCATTAATTCATTCATAGAGCAGGCTGCATTTTGAAAAAGTCTCACTAATTTTTTTTTGAGAAAATAAATTTCTATAGTAGAGCCCAGTGATAACTTTGATGCCAGTCTTTGGTGGCAAAGATCAGATTTCATAAACTCCAGTTAACATAGCTTGCACTGAAATGACGTAGGCCTAGAGAGAAGTAGGGAATTTGTTTTCCATTGTAAAAGGATTTTAAAAGCAAATATAGTTTTTTAGACACATGAATGAGTATTTGTATCTAGTCTTATTCTAAAGTTGTTTCACTACAAGTGGTGAAACAACTGTGATTTCAACTCAATTTTTTACAACAGAAATTGTGGGAAAAGAACAAAGGTAATCCCACCTAGTCCAGTGTGATAACGGAAGACCTGCCACAGCCCAGCAGGATAATGGGAGAGCTGCTTGGCCATAAGTTAATGTGAAATCCCTGATTTAGCTGTCTCCTGAGAGGTTCTGCCAGAGCCTGACAAATACAGAGGCAGGTGCTCACAGTCAACCATTGGACTGAGACTGAGCACGGGGTCCCCAATGGAGGAGTTAGAGAAAGGACTGAAGGAGCTGAAGGGGTTTGCAACCCCACAGGAAGAACAACAATATCAACCAACCAGACTCCTCAGAGCTCCCAGGGACTAAACCATCAACCAAAGAGTACACATGGAGAAACCCATGGTGCCAATTGCATATGTAGCAGAGGATGGCCTTGTAGGGCATCAATGGGAGGAGAGGCCCTTGGTCCTGTGAAGGCTTGATGCCCCAGTGTAGGGGAATGCCAGGGAAGAGAGAGAGGAGTGGGTAGGTGGGTAGAGGAGCACCCTCATAGAAGCAGGGGGAGGGGGAATGGAATAGGGAGTTTTGGGGGGGGGGAACCGGGAAAGGGGATAACATTTGAAATGTAAATAAAAAAATATCTAATAAAAAATAATGTGGAATCCCGAACGCCTGCTGGCAATATGAGAACAAGTATGTCTGCCTTTCAAAACCTCAAAGCAAAGTTACCAAGCCTTGCCTTGTGCTTTGGTTTAGCCTTTTCTATATCACACATGGTAACAACAGAAGAGACGTATAAACATACGTGCATGGACGTGCTTACATGAAAGTGCATGACAGTTCCTGAGCACTGTGTACGTGCACACTTATGAACACGTGCATGTACAGCATGACCCTTCACTCAGATTTTCCATAGACAAAGAGAAGAATCCCTTTTCGTTCTGTATTTTCCAGTCTATCTCTCACCCAGCCTCCTACCCCAGTGATTATATTTGGCTGGAGTACAATTAGTGATTGTTAATTTTTGAGTAAGACATCCAAGAAAATGATGAAACAGCTTACAGGTGGAGAGCAGCCATTTTCTCTTGTGCCAGCTTTTAGCTCGTGGAATGGCATTATGAGGCTGAGTCCTGCCTCAGGCAGCAGAGAACATGGTGATTGATTAGTAACATCTTCAAAGGAGTTAGGAGGGGTAGGGATTGCGGTGTACAGAGCTTGTAATTGTTCTCCCTAGGCTAATTACTGGAAGAAGAAGGATTCAAAACCCATGAAGTGTCAATCCAGCATCAGAAGTAAGAATGCGTCTGTCAGGGAGACAGACAGTACATTACTTTGCCTGTGATCTGCACTGTAGGATAAACCCTGCTCCTAACAGACTTACCTTGTCAAATCATATCTTGATCTAACGATTTGCAGTTCCACAAAATGCAGTCAACCACCACTGGCTTCTATTAGAACATGAGGATTCTGGAATTAAAGGTCTTTCTACCTTCAAGCAGTAGTATCTAAAAACAAACTTAATTGGCAATTTGAAAGGAACTATATTGATTACTAGGTTAGAAATTTCTGAAGGAAAATGTGGTTTTTATGGTTCACACATGCTGATGGCATAGGTGTCCTTCCTTCCAACCACGTTCTTAAAGGGTTCAGGTAGGGCTTGTTAGCTTAGGGCTGACACCCAGAATTTGCAGGAAATGTCAGCCTGGTTGAAGGACTACTGACCATCTTGCCTGGACTTTGCAGGTATGTTCATAGCCCCTGAGTTAACAGCAAAGAAAGTGTCTCTGTTCTCCTTGCCCCTGTGTCATGCTGTTTTCTGTTCTCTCAGTCCCCACCTCTGTCAGAGCCCCTTCCATCTTGATCCCAATTGTCTAATCACACCTGTGGTCTCCAAGGAACTCTTTCCTGCTCAGTCTTTTCTGGATCTCTTTCCACACCTGTCTCTTCTTAAAAATCTCTCTCTATGGCATGATTCCTCTCCCCTTTTTATAAGATGACTTGCTAAATTCCTTCAAAGCAGTTTAGTCAAGGATCATTGTTTTATAGAAAAGATTTCAGTCAGTCAACTGTTGTTTCATTCTCTCTTGTCGGTCCCAGACTGCACGTTATGTTTTGAAATTGTACATAGGACACAAGAAGATGTGGCCATTCCTTCCTACCATATGTGCTGGACAGGCCTGAGAGCAGTCGTCTTCCTAAGCAACATTTTCATGAAGAAATCTGCTCAGAATCTTAGACTCGCTTCCTGCCTCCAGCTTAATTAGACCGTGAAACTGTGCCATGCCCAGCTTTTCAGTTTCTCTTTCTTCAGTGTTCTTAGTGTCCTGGCTCTAAGATGTTGGGAATACTAGGAGGGACAAAAAACTCTGGCTTGATCTTTTTTTGAAAGGGAAAAGCTGTATTTGCTCTCAGTGACTGGAGACTTAAGAATTTGCACATTCACATAAGAATAAGGATGGATAGGCTACCCTGCCCTAACCAGACAGCACTTTGCCCAGATTTCTCCAGCCTGTGTCTCAAGCAGTCACCAGGTCCAACCGCATAGAAGTGAAGGCAGTGCAGTTTGGAAATGGCTTCCTTTTAAACATTTCTCTCTTCCCGTTTCACTGCAGCGCAGTTCTGAAGACAAAACAAAAACAAATAGTAAAAACATTGGAAATTTCCTCTTTGTTTACCAGTCCTCAGAGGACATGATTCTATAGTCAGCTAGGGGAGGAAGGCCTTTTTAGAGGGAACCAGTAATGTACGTGCTATGCTCCCGGTCTCTTTGCGTTCGCTTCTTCAAGCTTTGTTTCCTTCATTAGCTCGCTCTCTCTCTCTCTCTCTCTCTCTCTCTCTCTCTCTCTCTCTCTCTCTCTCTCTCTCTCTCCTATTGTGAAGCCTTGAACTCTCAGTCCCTTCCTAAACATCGATTTCAAGGACCACAGAAATGGAAAGGCCCTATTGTTTTCTGGTGTGTGGCAATCTTTTCTACTGTAGCTACAGTTTACTGAGTGTCTACTTTCTGGGAATTTTCTCCTTATTCAGCTTGCTTGTTGCTGAAATATCCTGCTCTTTTCTTTATATAGCTGGCTTTACTTACTGTTTTTAGTATGGTTCGTTGTTCTTGTTTTACTGTATTGTAGGGACGGTGTATAAAGTCCTTGTTATGGGGTCTGCTTTTAAATCACTCCATTTCTCTTCAGCCTGTCTGTCATAATTAAGAATGTTGTGATTTCTTCAGTGATAATGATATTTCTTGTTAATATTACATATTATTCATATATTTATATATCATTGTTGCGGCCCACAGCTACCCCACGCTTGGGGGCCAGAAATGTTGAGAGCCACTCTGCCTCACACTTGGGGGCCAAAATGTCTAAGACTGTTCTGTCAATGTTTGAACCCGCAAAGCCAAAAGCCTTGGGGGTTAAACTGTTAGAGCTTGCACTGCCCCAAGTTGCTCCAGTCTGCAGGTCGGGGTTCAGCAAGAGAGTGAAGACGGATGGGAAGAAAGGAGACCAGACAGAGTGTGATTCAATCCCATTTATTCTTCAGTCTCTCTTCCTAGTCCAAGCCCCAAGTCTTGAGTTCCTAGTCCCTAGTTTCTAGTCCCTAGTGCCTCCAAGTTCCAAGTTACTTCTTCCAAGTGCTAAGTGCCCAATGTCTAATAACTAACTCTAAGTTGTTCTCTAAGTTGTACTGTTAACCTAATTCCTAGTTCCAAGTTGTACTGCACTCTTCTGTCTGCCTCTCGCCTTTTATATGTCTCACTTCTAAGCCACCCCCTTAAGTCACACCTTTAAGTCTTTAGGCCTTGTCTCTAAATCTGATCTCTAAATCACACCTTTAAGTCTCACACACCCAAGGGAAGATCCTGGGTATCTAAAACAAGATGTTATCAGAGTGTGCTCAGCTGTTGTAGGCTATTGTAATCAAGTCTCTTGTCAGGGTATATGGCTCAAGATGGCTACAAGGGTAGTAGCTGCCTTCTGTCAGCTCCCCACATATCATTACATATTATCTACACATTACATAGCTTATCCATACCTTACATACTATTCCTTACATATACCCACATTTTATCTTTACAAAACAAACTAGGATGATCTAATGTGCTAGCAATATTTTTATTTAGCACATGAACATAAATTTTACATTAGGTATCAGCTGTATTTTTTGTCATCCAGTATTCACTTATTAAAAAATAATAGGACTTTGTTTTTTTCTTTCTTTCCATATATTTCTATTCCTTAGTTTTCACCCTTTGTATGTTATAAGTAAAATATTTAATTTATTTTCTTGCCAAATAGTGTGCTTTGAGCACAGTTTGGCTGTCTCCATTTGCCTCATGTGTTTGTGGGAGTCTCAGGAATATTAGCTACCACATAGACTGTTATAGAAGGGCCATCTATCTTTTGGAACAAGTGAAAAACATTAAATAACTAAAACATTACCTAAATTTTGTGATTTTTGAATTGAAAGTTAAAAAACATTAATGAGTGAGTAACATGTATTTAATTTTTCCCCTAATGATGGCTATTAACATTTCCTGGCTATCAGCTTCGCTGTATAACTAGTGTCTTGACTTCCGGTGAGTCCAGTTCATTTTGTCTCCGGTTCTCCCAAAGCTGTCCCCAACTCTGCCACTCTCAGTCACATGCTCAACGTTGCTTCTTTTATTGATTGCCTTGGATCAGTTCAGGACAGGAATTAGACTTCTACTCTGTAAGCACATCTCCTTTGGTAGTGTCTCTCACAGTGCATGCAGGCATTAGAGATGACGTTCACTGCCTCTCCTAACGTCCCCACGTCCCCACCGGGATGCATTTCGTCATGACTTGAAATTATTCATGCTTCTGATATTTAAAGCTTACTCTACTACTCTAAACCTTCCATGCTTTGTCTTAGAGATGCATTCTAAATGTTTTCCCCAGTCAGCTCTGTAGATATTATTTACTAAGCTTCGAAGCTATATTGGAAGATGAAAAGCCTTTTCCACCACATTTTGTTTCCTGAATGAGGTTTAAAACTTGAAACATAGACAAACATTATAGTTATTAATATAACATACATTTCTTGGCTTGCTACAATGACTCAACATTTTCATGATTCTTTTTGTCATAGGAAATTAATTTTATTTCTTTAATTTTGTTTTCTTGGAGTTTCTGACATTCAGTTCTCCTTCGGGCTGTGTGCCTCATTCTGAGGAATAGCCCAGTGTCCTCAGAGTTCATTGCACGCCTGGAGTTGGGTCTGTATTTCAGTACTCTAGTTTCTATATTGTTCTTATTTTTACTTTTACATTTTAATACTTCTTTACTGAGGAGTAATGACTTTTCCGAGTCTTTGGGTGTTCTGAAGTGTTTTTTGAGGCCAACAAAGGGGTTCTGTGGGTAAAGGCACTTGCTGCCAAGGCTGATGACCTGGGTTAAATTCCTGAAAGTGGTTAATTTGAACAGAAGTTTGGCCAGGTTTAAAATTATTTAACCTGACTAGCTATTTTTTTTCTCCAGATTGTAAATTTGTTTTCCTTTTCTTCAGCACAGTTACTGCTGATGTATCTGATGCATCCTATCAACTTGGAAAGCATTGCCGTTATATTTTTCTGAAAACATATTGAATTTTTCTCTTTGTTACTAGAGCTCCAAATTTTCTACAAGCTTTGTATGAGGAGAATTCCCTGAAAAAGTTATAAAATTTAATCTATTTTTCAGTTCTGAGGAATGAACCCAGGGCCTCACACATGCTAGACAAAGGCTCTCCATCTAAGGCCAACACTAGTTTTTTAGGCAGCTTTAGACTTACAGAAAACAGAGCAGATACTGTCTTCCTATGTGCACCCACTGCACGTATCGGTTGTTAATTAGTAACACATTGCTATGTCACAGCTCATAACTCAGCACTGATCCATTATTATTAACCAATGCCTAACGTTTCAGTGCCTTTTCTTATTTGTAAGTAATTGATCTCAGGTTTCTGTACCACATTAAGTTTAGCTGTTGTGTCTTTTTTAGAGTTCTCTTGATTGTGGTTTCTTAGACTTTCTTTTTGATTTTAATGGCCCTAATAATTTTAAGGAATATTTTAGGGTTCCCATTTATAAGAATTTTAAAAATTGTTTTCTCATGATTAGACTGTGGTTGTAGGTTTGGGGGAGATTATAAGAGTGCTATTTTATTAAATTATGTAAGGGCTATGTAATGTCAAGAAGATTTATAAGTGTTGACCCTAATAATATGGCTTAAATACTGTTTTTTTTTGTTTTTTTTTTGTTTTGTTTTTTTTGTTTTGGTATTTTCTATTTAAAGCTACACATTTCTCTAGTTTTGTACCATGCTACTATAAAGAACTCCCAATGGACATCTTATATTTAAGAAGTGAGGATTATGTTTCATTAGGATAGAATGATTTCACATATGTATTTGCAGTTCCTTTGCAAACGGAGTATGTCTCTGCTCCATATGTGCCAACTTGTTTAATGATTTATTTATTTCAGAATGGACTTACTCTTTTTTCTCATATGTTAGGTTATAATGAGGCTCTAATTAATTTTGTTGATCATGTTATTTCAGCTTTTGTCGTTGGGAATGTTTCAGTTGGCTTCTATAACATATTTCTGTCAACCTAACCTTTTCTCTCCTGACTACAGCTTTACTTCCCATTCTCACAAAAACTCTCCCCATATATTTTCTGCTCTGGTCCTAGAATAAGCCATTTCCCCAATGAACTCTGCTTTTATTGAGCAGCATGAGAAGCAAAGATTAGGGCCTCGGGTGTGCTTATTGCCATAGGACATCACTAATTCTAGGGACTTTCAGCTCACACAGTACAATAATATACATGCACAACTAAGCCATTAATATGCATAATATAGGTAATACATCTACTCTTTATGTACACATTTCCAAACTAACCTAAACACATATTTTGTTGCTATTTTGCATTCTTTCTCCCTCCCTCCCTCTCTGTCTCTCTGTCTCTCTCTGTCTCTGTCTCTTTCTGTGTGTGTGTGTGTGTGTGTGTGTGTGTGTGTGTGTGTGTGCATATGAACTGCCCAGTTTGCTTTAGACTGTGGTCAGGGAGAAGACTGGAGCCTTCGTGCCCTCTGTTCATCTTTCCCTCCACCTTTTGTAATGAAAAGAACAATTTAGTAAAACCCAGAAATGTCTTCTTATTCGATCACTCTGAGAGTTTAGATTATGTTATTTTTAATTATTTTGTTTATGTTTGAGATTCTATTATAATTATATAATTTTCACTTCCCATTTTCCCTACAAAATGTCTCATTATTCCATCTTGCTCTCTTTCAAATTTATGGCCTCTCATTTCATTATTGTTATTACATGTATATGCACACACACACATATTCCTAAATACATAGATATAACCTGCTCAATGTGTTTAACACTATTTGTATGTATGTTTTCAGGGTTGATCATTTGGTATTGGATAACCAGTGTTCTTTCCTGGAAAGACAATTTCTCCAGCTCTTAGGATTCCTTAGCCGTTTGTTGTTCTTTGTGTAGGACTGAAGTCTCATGTATAATCCCTAATTACATTCTAAAAATTTGATCTGATACTCACTCCTCATCAAGGAAACTTCTCTTTGCAACAGATGGAAACCATTATAGAAGATCACAACTAATCAAAACACAGATTTGTGGAGTCCAGTCCCAGTGGATCCATCTGCAACATGACTCCTGCACTCAAGGCTCAAGGCAGGAACAGGGTGTGGAAGGATTGTCCGAGCTGAGATTCAGTGAGTTTGCTGTAAGATTGTGTCTCTTAGGGCTGTCAGAAGCTACACCCATAAAGTTTCACCAAGACAACTACCCTAAACATGAGCTGCATCAGTACAATAGTGATGGATTGCTGCACTTTTCAAGATGCTGTCTCTCTGGCTGTAACATGGTGGCAGTGCACCATGCAAATATATAGAGAAAAATGTGGGTGGCTGACACATGCGGGGCTTCTTCAGATTTCTCAAAATTCTCCCAACTTATATTTTCATACCATCTGATCAATGATGCTAATTCTGGGTCTCAGAGACCTGGGAAACTGAGCAAACACAGCTTGGAACAAGTATGAAAATTTCTTACACTGCCTGGGTCCCAGTGAGTCCTAAATTGAACAGAGTGGATAAACATCTCACCTGTGAGAGAAAGGAAGCTGCTGACCTCCTCTTGAAGTGAGGTATCATAACCAATGGGCACTATAAGACTGTCAACTTGTTTCTAATAACTGTGGATAGGAGTGACATTTATTTAAGATGATTACAGTTCTGCAATTCATACTGCTCAAGATCGGTCCCTATTTTTTTTTTTAATAACAATGTGTTATTGATGTGTTTTGATAACAATGGGTATGATTCATTTCCAAAATGAAGAAACAGGTTTGCTATAAGGGAGAATGTTAATCCCTCTCAGTAAACCGAGAAGCAGAGACATCCAGCAGTTAGAGCTGTTTAGAAGTTTCTTCATGTGCACATCAAGATCTGATTACTTTCATCTTCGTCATTGTATATAAATAACAGAGACACCTCCATTTGTGGAAACATTGATGTGACTCCCCATCATTATTAAGCTCAGTGGACTTTGGGGGGGCATGATGCTCTAGAAGGAAAAATTTTAAAGCATTTTTCCATGATGGGAAAATAAAAACTTTTAATGCAGAAAAATCTGTCTCAGTTTTGAAGAGATCTTATGAAGTCAAGACTTTATTAAATTGAAATAAACTTAAAGAAATGATTTTTGATTTACTTTTATAGTGCCCACTGGTCTTCATTGAATAATGAGAACATTTACAACTTAGGAGATTTAATGTGACTGTCACACCAGGATTGCCTAGAAGGGCTAACGCTGAATAATTGCCTTTTTACAAACTTGTGTCCTGATAACAGAGCATACTTTTGAAAGGCACAAGGCCAGCCATTCAATTTTGCTAAGTATAACTCATTAGAAAAACAAAAGGTAGCTTTAATAAAGGTCCAAGTTGAAAAAAATGTCCCTGTAAAAAAGATCTGATGAGCCATGAAAGATAATGTCGGATCACAGAGACTGCCCCTCCCACAACCTTTCATGCTGTCTGAGGAACATTAAACTCTGTTCTGATATGTTTAGACTCTACAAAAATTATGCCTAGCCAAGGGTACTTATACCTTCTGGTGAAACAAATAGGTGAAGATTATGCTAAGTAAAATATTTTTTTGTGCAACCTCTATAAAATCACCAAAGGCAAAAAAAAAAAAAAAAAAAAAAATAGAAAATATCCTTATCTACCATCTACTTTTGGGTCCTAGACTTACTACCATTATATATCCTTCACCAGATCCAACTTTAGGGAAACAGGTTTCAAAGGGAGACTCCCGAGGGCTTTGAGTTTTGATTTCTATTGTTTTGAACCTCTTCAATGTTGAAACATTTTTATGTTTGAAGATGAACTTTATTTTTGAAAGACAATTGGAATTTGTGAACTAAGATTGGTGACTAAGAACTGGGAAATAAACAAAATAATAACCAATTGGGCAAAACCAAAATATTTTGGCTGAAAGAACACAAAATACTGCAGTGGATAAGGGGCCAATTATTGTGTCATAGTTTACAGCTATTTACAAACATCAAATGCTCATGATTTATATAGTTTAATGGTTTATATAGTTTAATATCTATTTAATAATCACATAAGACAAGCACTATATTTTCATTATAACTGTTGGAAAAATTGAAAAAGCTTTTCTATATCTTGTAACTGGAAATTGAATAGATCTCCCTCCATTCTCTCTGCTTTCTGTTCACATAGGATCTATGTTTTTTTTTCTTTTTTTTAAAAAATTGGGTATTTTCTTTATTTACACTTCAAGTGGTATCCCCTTTCCAGGTTTCCCCTCTGCAACCCCCCTATTCAATTACCCCTTGCCCTGCTTCTATGAGGGTGTTCCCCCACCCACCCATCCACTCCCACCTCCCCGCCATGGCAATCCCCTACACTGGGGCATCAAGCCTTCACAGGACCAAGGGCCTCTCTTTCCATTGATGGTGGACAAGGCCATCCTTTGCCACTTACGTGGCTGGAGCCATGGGTCCCTCCATATATACTCTTTGGTTGGTAGGTTAGTCCCTGGGAGCTCTGGGAGGGTCTGGTTGGTTGAAATTGTTGTTCTTCCTATGGGTTGCAAACCCCTTCAGCTCCTTCAGTCCTTTCTCTAACTCCTCCAATGGGGACTCTGTGCTCAGTCCAATGGTTGGCTTCAAGCATCTGCCTCTATATTAGTCAGGCTCTGGCAGAGCCTCTCAGGAGACAGATAGACCAGGCTTCTGTCAGCATATATTTCTTGGCATCCACAATAATGTCTGCATTTGGTGACTGTGTATGGGATGGATCCCCAGGTGGGGCAGTCTCTGAATGGCCTTTCCTTTAGTCTCTACTTCACACTTTGTCTTCCTAATTGCTCCCATGTGTATTCCCCTTTCTAAGAAAGACTGGAACATCCATACTTCGGTCTTCCTTTTGAGCTTCATGTGGTCTGTGAATTGTGTCTTGGGTATGTCGAGCTTTTGGGCTAATATCCACTTATCAGTGAGTGCATAATATATGTATTCTTTTATGTATAAGTTACCTCACTCAGGATGATATTTTCTAGCTTCATCCATTTGCCTAAGAATTTCTCGAATTCACTGTTTTTAATAGCTGAGTAATACTCCATTGTGTAAATGTACTACTTTTTTTTTTTTAATTCATTTTATTCATTCACTGTTAAAGGACATCTGGGGTCTCTTCTGCTTCTGGCTATTATAAATAAGGCTCCTTTGAACATAGTGGAGCATGTGTCCTTGTTATATGTTGGAACATCTTTTGGTTATATGCCCAGGAGTGGTATAGCTGTGTCCTTAGAGAGTACTATGTCCAATTTTCTGAAGAACCGCCAGACTGATTTCCAAATTAATATAGTAAAAATGGCCGTCTTGCCAAAAGCAATCTACAGATTCAATGCAATCCCCATCAAAATTCTAACTCAATTCCTCAAAGAATTGGAAAGAACTATTTGAAAATTCATTTGGAATGACAAAAACCACAGGGTATCAAAAGCTATTCTCAAAAATAAAAGAACTTCTGGGGAAATCACCATCCCTGACCTCAAGCTATATTACAGAGCAATAGCTATAAAAACTCTATGGTATTGGCACAGAGACAGGCAGGTAGATCAATGAAAGAGAATTAAAGATCCCCTTTTCACCTCTCCCTCCTCTATTCCTCCCAAGTTCCTCCCACCCTCTACCTCCTGTGACTATTTTGTTCCCCCTTCTAAGAAGGACTGGAGCAGTCACTCTTTTGTCTTTCTTCTTCTTGAGCTTCATATAGTCTGTGAGTTGTATCTTGGGTATTCTGAGCTTTTTGCCTAATACGTACATATCAGTGAGTACATACCATGTGTGTTCTTTTGTGACTGGGTTACCTCACTCAGGATGATGTTTTCTGGCTCCATACATTTGCCTAAAAATCTCATGAAGTCATTATTTTTAATAGTTGAGTAGTACTCCACTGGGTAAATGTACTACATTTTCTGTATCTATTCCTCTGTTGAAAGACATCTGGGTTCTTTCTAGATTCTGGTTATTATAAATAAGGCTGCTATGAACATAGTGGAACATGTGTCCTCATTATATGTTCAAGCACCTTTTGGGTATATGCCCAGGAGTGGTATAGCTGGGTCCTCTGGTAGTACTATGCCTAATTTTCTGAGGAACTGGCAGACTGATTTCCACAGTGGTTGTACCAGCTTGCAATCCCACCAACAATGGAGGAGTGTTCCTCTTTCTCCACATCCTTGCCAGCATCTGCTGTCACCTGAGTTTTTGATCTTAGCCATTCTGACTGGTGTGAGGTGGAATCTCAGGGCTGTTTGATTTGTATTTCCCCGATGATTAAGGATGTTGAACATTTTTGTAAGTGCTTCTCAGCCATTCGAGATTCCTCAGTTGAGAATTTTCTATTTAGCTCTGTACCCCATTTTTTAGTACATGCTGACTGCCAGTTGAACCAGCACCATTTGTTGAAAATGCAGTCTTTTTTCCACTGGATGGTTTTAGCTTCTTTGTCAAAGATCAAGTCACCATAGGTGTGTGGGTTTATTTCTGTGTCTTTAATTCTGTTCCATTGATCTACCTGCCTATCTCTGTACCAATACCACACAGTTTTTTTTTTATCATTATTGCTTTGTAATACAGCCTGAGGTCAGGGATGGTGATTCCTCCAGAAGTTCTTTTATTGTTGATAATAGTTTTCACTATTCTGAGCAAATTTGAAATGAATTTGCAAATTGCTCTTTCTAACTCTATGAAGAATTGAGTTGGAATTTTAATGGGGATTGCATTGAATCAGTAGATTGTTTTTGGCAAGATGGCCATTTTTACTAAGTTAATCCTGCCAATCCAGGAGCATGGGAGATCTTTCCATTTTCTGAGATCTTTTTGATTTTTTTCTTCAGAGACTTGACATTCTTGTCATACATATCTTTCACTTGCTTGGTTAGAGTCACACCAAGATGTTTTATATTATTTGTGACTATTGTGAAGAGTGTCGTTTCCCTAATTTATTTCTCAGGTTGTTTATCCTTTGAGTAGAGGAAGGCTACTGATTTGTTTGAGTCAATTTTATATCTAGCCACTTTGCTGAAGTTGTTCATCAGGTTTAGGAGTTCTCTGGAGGAATTTTTGGGGTCACTTAAGTATATTATCATGTCATCTGCAAATAGTGATATTTTGACTTCTTCCTTTCCTATTTGTATCCCTTTGACCTTCTTTTGTTGTCAAATTGCTCTGGCTAGGACTTCCTGTACTATATTGAATGGATAGGAAGAGATTTAGTGGGATTGCCTCAAGTTTCTCTTCATTTAGTTTGATGTTTGCTGTATATTGATTTTACTATGTTTAGGTATGACCCTCGAATTTCTGATCTTTCCAAAACTTTTAACATGAAGGGGCATTAAATTTTGTCAAATGCTTTTCGCCATCTAATGAGATGACCATGTGGATTTATATGTGGATTATGTTGATGGATTTCCTAATATTGAACCATTCTTGCATCCCTGGGATGAAGCCTACTTGATTGTGATGAATGATTGTTTTGATATCCTCTTGGATTCAGTTTTTGAGAATTTTATTTAGTGTTTTTGCATAGATATTTATAGGGAAATTGGTCTGAAGTTCTCTTTTCTTGTTGGGTCTTTGTGTGGTTTAGGTATAAGCCTAACTGTGGCTTCATAGAATGAATTGGGTATTGTTCCTTCTGTTTCTATTTTGTAGAATAGTTTGAAGAGAATTGGTATTAGGTCTTCTTAGAATGTCTGATAGAATTCTGCACTAAAACCATCTGGTCTTGGGATTTTTTTGGTGGAGAAACTTTTAATGACTGTTTCTATTTCTTTAGGGATTATGAGACTGTTTAGATGGTTTATCTGATCCTGATTTAACTTTGGTATCTGGTAACTATGTAGAAAATTCTCCATTTCATCTAGAATTTTTAGTTTTGTTGAGTATAGGCTTTTGTAGTAGGATCTGTTGATTTTTTGAATTTTTTTTCAGTTTCTGTTATTATGTCTCCCTTTTTAGTTCTAATTTTATTAATTTGGATACGGTCTCTGTGCCCTCTGGTTAGTTTGGCTAAGGGTTTATCTATTTTGTTGATTTTCTCAAAGAACAAGCTCCTGGTTTTGTTGATTATTTGTATAGTTCTCTTTGTTTCTACTTGGTTGGTTTCAGCCCTGAGTTTGATTATTTCCTGCCATCTGCTCCTCTTGGGTGTATTTGCCTCTTTTTGTTCTAGAGCTTTCAGGTGTGTTGTCAAGGTGCTAGTATATGCTCTCTCCAGTTTCTTTTTGTAGGCACTTAGAGCTATGAGTTTTCCTCTTAGCACTACTTTCATTGTGTCCCATATGGTTGGGTATGTTGTGCTTTCATTTTCATTAAATTCTAAAATGTATTTAATTTCTTTATTTATTCCTTGACCAAGTTATCATTGAGTAGAGTGCTGTTCAGCTTCAACATTTATGTAGACTTTTGCTGTTTTTTTTGTCATCGGAGACCAGCCATGGTGATCTGATAGTATGCATGGAATTATTTCAATCTTATTGTATCTCTTGAGGCCTGTTTTGTGACTGATTATATGTTCAACTTTGGAGAAGATATCATGAGGTGATGAGAAGAAGATATATTCTTTTGTTTTAGGATGAAATGTTCTATAGATATCTGTTGAATCCATTAGGTTCATAACTTCTCTTAGTTTCACTGTGTCTCTGTTTAGTTTCTGTTTCTATGATTTGTCCATCACTGAGAGCTGGGTATTGAAATCCCAGTATTATTGTGTGAGGTGCAATGTGTACTTTGAGCTTTAGTAAAGTTTCTTTTATGAACGTGGGTGCCCTTGCAAATGCACAGATGTTCAGAATTCAGAGTTCATCTTGGTAGATTTTTTTCCTTTGATAAGTATGAAGTGTCCTTCCTTATCTTTTTTGATAACTTTTGGTTAAAAGTCGATTTTATGCAATATTAGAATATCTACTCCAGCTTGTTTCTTGTGACCATTTGCTTGGATAAATTTTTTCCAGCCTTTTTTTTTCCAGCTTGTCTTTTTCTCTGAGGTGTGTTTTCTGTATGCAGCGAAATCCTGGGTCCTGTTTACATATTTTGTCTGTTAGTCTATGTCTTTTATTTGGGGAATTGAGTCCATTGATGTTAAGAGACATTAAGGAACAGTGATTGTTGCTTCCTGTTATTTTTTTATTAGAGGTGGAATTATCTTTGTGTGGCTATCTTCCTTTGAATTTATTGGAAGAGGATTACTTTCTTGCTCTTTCTAGGATATGATTTCCCTCCTTGTATTGGAGCTTTCCTGCTATTATCCTTTGTACTGCTGGATTTGTGGAAAGATATTGTGTAAACTTGGTTTTGTCCTGGAATATCTTGGTTTCTCCATCTATGGTAATTGAGAGTTTTGCTGGGTATAGTAGCCTGGGCTGGCATTTATGTTCTCTTAGGGTCTGTCCAGCATCTTCTAGCTTTTATAGTGTGAGAAGTCTGGTGTAATTCTAATAGGTCTGCCTTTATATGTTACTTGGCCTTTTTCTCTTACTGAATTTAATATTCTTTCTTCGTTTTGTGCACTTGGTGTTTTGATTATTATGTGATGGGAGGAATTTTTTTTCTGGCCCAATCTATGAGGTTCTGTAGGATTCTTGTATTTTTATGAGCATTTCTTTCTTTAGGTTAGGAAAGTTTTCTTCCATAACTTTTTTGAAGATATTTATTGGCCCTTTGAGTTGGGAATCTTTGTTCTTTTCTATACCTATTATTCTTAGGTTTCATCTTTTCATTGTGTCCTGAATTTCCTGGATATTTTGTGTTAAGAACTTTTTTCACTTTATATTTTCTTTGACTGATGTGTCAATATCTTCTATGTATTGTCTATGCCTGAGATTTTCTATTTTGGTACATGTATTCTCTTGATGAAGCTTGTATTTGTACCTTTTGATCTCTTTTTCTAAGTTGTCTATCTCTTGGCTTGTCTCCCTTTGTGTTTTCTTTATTGTTCACATTTTCATTTTTGTAGTATTTTGTTCAATCCCTTCACCAACTTGATTGTATTTTTCTGTATTTCTGTAAGGGATTCATTTATTTCCTCTTTTAATAAACTTTGTTAGAAGTCTCTCACAGAACTGTGAAGATAGCTCAGTCAGCAAAATTTTTGGCATAAAAAGTGTGAAAGCCCAAGTTTCATATCCAGAACCCATGTGAAAAGGCAAAATTTAAAAAACCATGATGTCTTTCTTCTGTGTTCTCACTTACAGAATTGCTGTTTCTCTTGTCATGGTCAAAGTAGTTTTACTGTACATGTGTTATTCTGAGTAACACACTGTGAAAATCAGTATCAGCTCTCTGAACTAATGAAGCCTTGTTTTGTTGAAATTTCTATTCCTAGAAAAACTCTCTATTCTATGGAAGAATGTTCCAAACTACTGATAGAAGCTTTATAAAATGAATCTGTTTAATCAATGCTCATTACAGTTTAGACAAAATGACCCACAAACCAAATACGGTTTTAAAAGAGTAACGTCTGCTTATCTGTCACTTTACTGATATTTAAGGAAAAAATATTATAGCGTCTGCATAGATACAGAATCAGAATAATGAAATGTACATTTATATAGTAAAAATTAAGGTGTTCTAGTGTGTGTGTTCTTGTAACCCTAGGCTTGGCGAGAAGAAGGCAAGCAGTTCCCTAGGGCTTGCTGGCCTGCTAACCAAACTGACTCTGTGAGTTCCTAGGCAAGTGGGAAGCCTGACCTCTAAAATTCCAAGGTGGATGAGGCCTGACCAATGATAGTTGAGATTGACCTCTGAGTTTTATGTGCAGATGCATACTCCCTCTACCATGCATACACATGAACACACACAGATTTATAATTGTTTCTCCCTGGTACAAAATCCAGATTTTTCTGAGCAATGACTTCTCTTCTTAGTGCTGTTTGCTAAGTTGGTCATTAAGATAAGACATCTTGTTGCAAATCATAGTTGCCTAATGCCCACTATTTAATACTCAACACAACAGTTTTTATAATAAAGCACATTGTCAAGATAATAGGCAATTTGTGAGGTCTATTTATCTCTTTCTAATTAAATTCTAGAATCTCTCTATGTAATAAAGATGTTTTATTTTAACTAATATATCTTGAGGGATGTAGTGTATATTCTGTACTCTCATTTTATTGTGAAAGACAAGTTCACCTTTTCTCTTGTATGCAAATCTATTACTCTTTGCTTTAGAAATATTCCTCTTCTATTTTCTTATAGGACTCTAAAGAGATGATTTTTTTTTCAAAATATCCATGATATTTGTAATTGGAGGTGGAAGTCACAGGAGGACAAAAATTACATGCAGTAATATCTTTAAAAGTTTTGTGTGTGTGTGTGTGTGTGTGTGCGTAAATATATGACACATATCTATGGATACATTTAGTGAACAGAAGAGACATTATATCCCCTGTGTATGGAGTAACAGGTCTCTGGGTGCTGGGAGTCAAACTTGGATCCTCTACAATGGCAGGAAACTGTCTTAACACCTAGGTAATCTCTTCAGTCCCTGAACACCAGTATCTTGTGGGTAAGAAGTAAGTACTTGTACATATGAATTATTTTACATATGTATAAAAAGCAAGCCCAGGGTTACAAGAACATACACACTAGAACATCTTAATTTTTACTATACAAATGTACATTTCATTATCCTGATTCTGTATCTATGCAGACACTATAATATTTTTTCCTTAAATATCAGTAATGTGACAGATTAGCAGACGTTACTCATTTTATTTTATAATAAAATGAAAGTGACCTGTTTATGTCAAAAGTATCAAGAAAATGACTTGTGTCTTACTAGTTTATCTGCTTGGATATATAACAAAACCCACAGGAACACAAAGGGATTCAGATCCTGAGAGATGTCAATATTGTGGGGGTTTTGTATATATGTTACTACATTCATTTCCATAATTTAAAAATAAATTATAATGATCACATTAGAGAGTTTAAATTTAGGTTCCAGATCTATAATAGTAGAAATGGTAATTGTATAAACTTTATAAGGTTTGTTTTGTAAGTTCCATAGTCCCTGTTAAACATCTATCCTGGCAAATTGAATGATTGACAAGTGTTAAGCATTATAATTAAGATTTTAGGAATTGCAAATATGAAATGTTATAGAACACATTTATTAGAAAATATGGAAGATCAGGAAATTTGCAGCTTTGAATCTTGAATCATCGCTATGGTAATATAGTGCTTCCTGCCTTTCATTAGTCATAAGCTTCTGAACAGAATACCAATGGCTTATGCTCTATGATCAAGAATTGACAAATGGGACCTCATAAAATTGCAAAGCTTCTGTAAGGCAAAGGACACTGTCAATAAGACAAAATGGAAATGAACAGATTGAGAAAAGATCAATCCTACATCTGATAGAGGGCTAATATCCAATGTATACAAAGAACTCAAAAAATTAGACTCCAAATAACCAAATAACCCTATTAAAAATGGTGTACAGTGTGGGGAGCCGACAGAAGGTGGCTATCACCCTTGCAGCCATCTTGAGCCATATACCTTGACAAGAGATTTGATTATAATAGCCTACAACAGCTGAGCACACTCTGATAACATCTTGTTTCAGATACCCAGGATTTTCCTTTGGGTGTGTGAGACTTAAAGGTGTGATTTAGAGACTTAAGGGCATGACTTAGAGATCAGATTTAGAGATAAGACCTAAGGGCGTGACTTAAGGGTGTGACTTAGAAGTGAGACATATAAAAGGCAAGAGGCAGACAGAAGAGTTCAGTACAACTTGGAGTTAGTTATTAGACATTAGGTAGAAGACATTTGGACTAGAGAATTCAGAAGAACTAGGTATTAGGTATTAGGCACTTAGCAGTTGGGAGAAGTAACTTAGAACTTGGAAGTACTAGGGAGTAGGAACTAGGGACTAGGAACTCAAGACTTGGGACTTGGAGAAGAAGAAAGACTGAAGAATAAATGGGATTGAATCACATTCAGCCTTGTCTCCATTCTTCACATCTGTCCTCACTCTCTCTCTTGCTGAACCCTGACCCAAGGACTGGAGCTGCTTGGGGCAGTGCAGGCTAACAAGTTAGTCCCCAAGGCTTTTTGCAATTTGGGTTCCAACATTGACAAAATGGTCCAAGACATTCTGGTCCCCAAGTGTGGGGCAGCTCAGGCTGCAACAGTACAGAGCTAAACAAAGAATTCTCAACTGAGGAAACTCGAATGGCTGAGAAGCACCTTAAGAAATGCTTGACATCCTTAGTCACCAGAGAAATGCAAATCAAAACAACACTGAGATACCACCTCATACCAGTCAGAATGGCTAAGATCAAAAACTCAGGTGATAGTAGATGCTGGTGAGGATTTGGAGAAAAAGAAACACTCCTCCATTGTTGGTGGGATTGCAAGCTGGTACAACCACTCTAGAAATCAGTCTGGCAGTTCTTTAGAAAATTGGACATAGCATTACCCGAGGACCCAGCTATAACACTCCTGGGCATATACCCAGAAGATGCTCCAACATATAACAAGGACATATGCTCCACTATATTCATAGCAGCCCTATTTATAATAGCCAGAAGCTGGAAAGAACCCAGATGTTCTTCAACAGAGAAATGGATACAAAAAATGTGGTACATTTACACAATGGAGTATTACTCAGCTATTAAAAACAATGAATTCGAGAAATTCTTATGTAAATGGATGGAACTAGAAAATATCATCCTGAGTGAGGTAACACAATCACAAAAGAACACACATGATATTTACTCACTGATAAGTGGATATTAGCCCGAAATCTTGAAATAGCCAAGATTCAACTCACAGATCACATGAAGCTCATGAACAAGGAAGACCAAGTGTGGATGCCTCGGTCCTTCTTAGAAGGAGTAACAAAATACTCAAGGGAACAAATATGGAGACAAAGAGTGGGACAGAAACTGAAGGTGGTGCCGTCTGGAGACCATTCCACCTGGGTTTCCATCTTATGTGCAGTCACCAAATGTAGACTTTGATGTGGATGTCAGGAAGTGCATGCTGAGAAGAGCCTGATATAGCTGTCTCCTTAGACATTTGCCAGAGTCTGACATATTCAGGGGCAGATGCTCACATCAGATCCATTGATCTGATCAAGGGGTTCCCAATGGAGGAGTTAGAAGACTGAAGGAGCTGAAGGGGTTTGAGGTCCCATGGGGAGAGCAACAATACCAACCAATCAGAGCTCCCCAGGCTCTCAACCACCAGCCTAGGAGCACATAGGGAGGGACCCATGACTCCATCTGTATATGTAGGGGAGGATGGCCTTGTCAGGCATAGGTGGGAGAGGAGATCCTTGGTCCCTGTGAAGGCTGAACATCGAGTGTGGGGGAATTTGAGGGTGGGGAAGTGGGATTGGGGCGGTAGATGGGGGCACATCCTCATAAAAGTAGGAGGAGGGGCGGTCAGATAGGGGATTCCTGGGTGGTGGGGGGAATGGGGTAAAAGGATAAAATCTGAAATAGAAATATATATTCAATAAAAAAACAAACAAAAAAACAAAACAAGAAAACTTTTACCATGAGAGGGCCTCAGCTTATACAATGAACAGTGTTTTCTCCCACAGGGTAGCAATCAGAGTTTCCAGTTTCTACCCACAAAACATAGTCCAAAGAACATATACAGAACAGCTGTGTTTTCATCAAGGCTGATGTGCTGTTTATTTGGCTCTTTAGTTCATCACACTTTCACATAACTTCGTTGAGATTTAATCAGCATTGTTCTTGTGCTCAAGATGCTTTGTGACTGCTGTCATTACTCTTGACTTCCTCTGGGTGGCAGGGATGTTAGGAATAATAGGCTAAGGTAGAGGCTATAGAAACATGAGAGGCATAGTCTTGCTTCAAGTCATACAAAAGACAGCGTAGTGGTGTCTGTTATTTATCCTTTGAAATCCATGTCATACCACCTGTTTAGCTTAGGGATGAGAAATATAGTAATACGGGTCAACAAGTGTCAAAGAGAGATTGGTAGGAAGATTTCTTTCTTTTTTTTTTTTTTTTTAAATTGTGTGTGTGTGTGTGTGTGTGTGTGTGTGTGTGTGTGTAGCCTTGTGATGTATATTAGAAAACTATTCATGAGAGATGAGAGTCCTTTCTCTCCTGCCACATGAGTTCTGAAGATCTAACTCAGATCATCAGGCTTGGCATTAAGAACCTTTTCCTGTTGAGCCATCTTGCCAGCATTTAATTAGAATGGAGTTTCTACCCCATGCTAAAAATTAAACTCAGGGCCTGCTGCTTTACCATGGATAAATCACCTCTCTCTCTCTCTGTGTCTCTCTCTTTCTTCCTTCCTTTCTCCCTTTTCCTCTCTCCTTCCCTCTTTCCCTCCTTTCCTCCATCCCTCCTTCTTTTTCTCCTTCTTTTTCTCCTTTCTTCCTTCCTTCCTTCCTCCCCCTTTCCTTTCTCCTCCCTCCTTTTATCCCTTCCCCTATTTAAATTCACAGTGTAGCCTAGGCTGTCTTAAAACTCTTGATGTTCCTTCCTCCATTCCTTGAGTTCTGGAATAATAGAAACATGCCCATCTGTTTGAGGTTGCTTATTCTTAAAATACATGGTAGAAAGCCCCTGTGTCTACTTCTTGATGAGATGGAAAGTACATTTCTCCTCAAAACCTACTAGAAGCCATTGTGCAACCTCGAGAGGAAATAGTGAGATAAGTATAACAGTAGATTTTAGAAATACAGAGATACAGTTTCTTTATCTTATCATCAAAATACTTTCTCAATAGACTCAAAGGCCTTTGCAGGTAGTCCAGGGACCAAACTTTGAAAACTTTCAATTTAGGAGTTAATAAACCAGTAGTAAAAACAAGGAAAACATAAAACACAAGAACACAGCCATAAACTGAAGCAGACAGCACTACACAATAACTTGGAGCAATGTGGCTGTTTCTTAGGTGACCAAAAATGTTCCCTTGCTTATAAATCTGAAAACATCTTCCCTTTGTCTGGAATGATCAAATACCATCTTGGCAAAAAGACAGAGCACAGGCTATGAATCACACTAAGAAATCTGAACTTCAAGCTGAAAGCACATGAGAATACCAACCGGGTGTCTGTAACAAAGGAAGTGTAGTTGTGAGTTGTGTGTTCTAATTGGTCATACTTTTCAAGTTAGAAGTTGTTCTCTCTGGGATAATTCACAAAACTTTAAGGATTAGTTAGATTTTGACCAGGAAAAAAGACTAAGCTTTTTATGTGGGGGGTAGAAATGCAGGTACTTTATTCTACTAATCTGGCTCCTTTAAGTCGTTTGAGAAGAAAACAAATAGTGGGAAAAGTTTAAGAAATGTGGAAATATTCAATGCTGTGGCACAAGCCTGTGGCTATACTTACACTTTCTCCATTGTCCGTTCAACTAGCAAGCAGCAACATCTGCCTTGCATTGATGGCTATTTTATTTTGGTTGTGAGCCTAGCCTTTAACGGCTGAGCCATCTCTCCAGCCCATGATGGCTATTTTAAATGTTTTCTTATTCTCATAAATACTGTGCTATCTCCTAGATGTGCTGTTTTCTACATTGTTTTCCTTGACTGCCTAGATCAGAGCTATTTCACATATATGGATATTCAACAAGCTTCTTGGGTCATTCTTTGTATTGTAATGTATCAGAGATGCTAAATTGTACTTGCAATCCAAAGGGACTAAAGACCAGTAATATTTCTGATTTTTTTTTTTTTTTTTGATATTTTGAGACAGGGTTTCTCTGTGTAGCCCTGGCTGTCCTGGAACTCACTCTGTAGACCAGGGTGGTCTCGAACTCAGAAATCCTCCTGCCTCTGCCTCCCAAATGCTGGGATTAAAGGTGTGCATTACTACTGCCTGACTCTGATATTTCTTCTAGGACCAAAGTATGAGAATTTTGAGAAGATAGAGAAGAGTCAATATTGACCTCTTATTGTCCCGAGGTAAGGTCTTTCTATTTTCATTTTTTAAAAAAATTTACAAAGATACTTGTGTTACATTTTCTAAAAATCAAAATTATTATAACTTAAATACATATATTTGATTTTTAGCTTTTAATTTTTCACTTTATTGAGCTTTTATTATAATCATATATACAAGGAGTACATGACACTCTGATATCTGGTTCATATTGTTTTAATTGTGTCTAGTAGACATATGAGAAAGAAAATACCAAGTGATCTGGGTCTGGCTTCAGGCTATGACTTTTTTAAATTAATTTTTCTTTGCTTAGTTTAATTCACTATTTAAGTTGGAAAAGTCCCCCAAATCTGATTAGTTTTTTTTCTAATAAATAGGAATTATGTCCTCAAAAAGTGAAATTAATGAAATTTACTATTCAATAATATACTGTAATAGCTATGAAGTTTAAATCAGTAGACATTAAACTTGATTTTCAAAAGCTCTAAAATGTTAGAAATTATTTAGATACATAAGTTAGATAGCTATTACATATACTTGCACACATTTAATATTCTATTTACTAAAATTTGTGTTTAGGTACTAATGAATTGCACGTGTATGTGTGTGTCTGCATGTGTGTGTAGATAAAATATACTTTTTTCTTTCTTTTTTAAATCTTTAAATTTATATATATACATACATATGTATATATATTCTTCTTTGAAATGTTATAACTTTCTTCTTCTCATGTATTCTTGTGTATGGTGTTTGTGGCTGTGTGTATAAATGCTATCTTACGTGTGGAAGCCAATTTCTAGAAATTTCCCGTAATTGCCCTTTTACGCAGAGCTTCTGAGTCAGAGTCTCTCATTCTACCCCAGAGCTCAGGCATATTGCTAGTCGGCTTGCCAGCTTGCTGGGGGCGAATTCCATGTCTTCAGCTTTCTGAGATTTGAATTACAGTTGAGTTGCCTCAGAATTTTATGGATCTGAACTCTGCTTCTCTTGTTTGCTTGGCAGGCACTTTAACTGCCGGGCCTTCCTCCTAGGCTTAAAAGGTTAATTTTAAAAACAAACGTTCTAAACTTTTAAAAAGATGCTCAGTTTTAGATTCTAGAACATTAGGGTAAGTAGTGAATATTTAATATTTTAATATGAACAAGGATTCCCAATTCCCTTTCTTTTGCCTTGTATCGTATTTGCTTCAATTTTTATTTTGTGTAACTGAAATTTTTTACCTCAAGAGTTTCAATCTGGCAAGCTTTGTCTTCATTATTTTCTACTTTCTCTGCTATGGCAATACTCTTTTCTCTTTGCTATAATCAAATCTAGTCATATTTTCAGGCACCAGTTGCTTTCAGCTTTTCCTTTCCCTTAAAACCGTCCCCACACCTTCAAGTCATAGTAAACGTCCGTGTGTTTTTTAGTTTCGACAGATGTGAAAGGTACAATGGCAATCATTTGTTCACCTGTGGGATTTTTCTAGCAGGTGGTTAGAATTCTTGGTTATTGGAAGCACAATGGTCCAATCTGTTGTGTAAATAGTCAAATATATATGTAGTTCTTGGCAATAAAATGTCTTATTTCTTTTGTGACATCTTAATTATTCCTTTATCAAAATCAATTCTGTTTGACAAAAACTTGAATTTTTTCAATCTTTGTGTATGTATGTGTGTATATGTGTGTATATGTGTGTGTATGTGTGTGTATGTGTGTGTCTGTGTAAGTGGAAGATTACATCTAGGTATGAGGGAATTTCCAGGGTATTAGACATTAAGTAATTTGGAAGCAATATATTTTTATCCACTGCCCACTATTATATTTCTGCTATTACTTTTGCATTTACTTTATTCTGTATACATTTTAAAAATTGAAAATAGATTTATAAATACAATGAATTGTGAAGGATTCCCCTCTCCTAATTCCTCACAGATCCTCCTCTCTTTCCCATCTACCCAAATCTGAACCCTTTCTTTATCTCTCTCATTAGTCTACAGACATTAATAGTAATTAATAATAATAATAATAATAATAATAGATACAATAAAAACATATGGACAAGAATAGGACAAAACAAACAGAAGAAAAAGAGCAAAGACAAATTTCAAGAAACATATAGATGCAAAGACACACATTTTGTATACACAGAAATTCCATAAAACCATAAAATCATAAACCATGATATATGAGCAAAGGACCTGTACAGCAACAAGTAAAGAAACTGTTCTGACAAAGCATTAGGAGACATACAACCTCAAAATGCCACTGAGATCATTTGGTGTTTTCACCTATTTCTGGGCAAGAAATAGGCCTACCTACTTAAAAATACTTACGAGTAGTTTGTACAGTAAAACTCTGTTGGAAAAACTAATTTTTCATTTGTGAGCAGTTATCAGTTGGAGATAGCTTCTGGGTTAAGGACATGGTTTGTGTTCACTTCCCCAATAAGGTCCAGACTTGTGCATGCCCTGTGATGCTGCCAGTTTCCGTGAGTTCATATGTATCATTCTTGCTACGTTTAGAAGGCATTGTTTCCTTGATGTTCTCCATCCCCTCTGGCTCTTACGGTTTTACAGTCTTCTCTTCCACAGGGTTCCATGATCACTGAGGGGAGAGAATCAATGGAGGCAACCCATTTGATGACAGGTGTTCCAAGGTCTCTCACTCTGTGTTTTGTCCACCTGTGGATCTCTGTATGTGTTCCCATTTATTGTAGGAAGGGGCTTCTCTGCTAATGGCAGAGAACGTTGTTAGGAATCATTTAATTGTTGGGTTCCTTTAGCAGAACAGCAGTATTTTGTGTTTCCCTTGGTCCCTTGATTGTCTGGTCTCAGGTTCTTGACTGTCCATGCAATGCTGGGGATGGGTTCCATCTCAAGGAGTGGGTCTTAAATCCAATCAGCTAGTGGCTGGTTACTCCCACAAGATTTATGGCACCATTGCAGAAGAGCATCTTGCTTGTAGGTCACCACTGTAGATCAAAATGTTTGTAGCTGGTGTTTATCTTTTTCCGTTCGTACCTTTCAGTGCTATGAACACTGATCTGTAGGTGTGAAGGCTCTAGGTAGACACCAGCTCAACTTCTCCATATTCAGTTAGTGCTGCAGGTATGTTTTCAGTCATTGAGCCTTACCATCAATTTTTGGCAAGCAATCAATAGCCATGGCAATAGCCTGATTTGTTTTGGAGCTCCTGTGGGACCTCTTTGACCAACCAATTGATTAGACATAACCAAATTCCCACAACAAGGGGCTTCATTTGGTTATTGGAAATGTGCAGCTGGAACTCCGAGCCATTGTCATTTACTGAGTCCATTTATATCACCTTCACTTATGTACATATTTTGGGAAGTATGTTTCAACATGGCTTTTAATATAGTCTTCATTTGGGTAACCTTTCCTCCCTTTATTTTTAATCCTCCCAGTCCTCTATTCCCAACCCTGCTACATTATGCTAACATCCTTACCTTAAGGCATCTCTCATCCCCAATGGTATTTTTCGTCTTTCCTGGCTTCTATAGGTACTCCATCTAAACATACAAGTTAAAGGAATCAAAGATAGGATTTACATAATAGACAGAAAATGTGACCTTTGTCTTTTGTGTATTCACGTTATCTTACTCAGTATACTGTTTCCCAATTCTGTCCATTTAGCTACAAATTTCATTTTAATAGCTGAATAAAATTCATATATTAGAACATATAATCTTATTATCCCTTGTTGGACATCTAGACCCATTCCATTCCCTAGATGATAGGAATAGAGCAGTGCTGTACAATGCTAAGAAAATATCTGTCTAGGACAATATAGAGTTCTTTGGACACATTCCCAGGAATAATATAACTGGGTCATATGGTAGGCCTGTTTCTAGCTTTCGGAGGTTCCTCCACACTGATTTCCACTGGCTGTACCACTTTACACACTCACCAATAATGAATAAGGTTTCTTCTTTGTGGCTATTCTGATTGGGGTGAGTTGGACTCAAAGTAGTTTCAGTGTGCATTTCCCTGAGAACTAATGATGTCAAATATTTAAAAATATGTTCACCAGCCATTTGTATTTTTTTCTTTGAACATTTCTCTGTCCAAACCTTTTGTGGAGGTGGGAGTTATTTGTTTTCTTGATGTTCAGTGTTTTTAGTTCTTCCTGTATTCTAAGATTTATCCTCCATCAACTGCCTAGCATTACTGTCTTCTGAGAGGCTTCATCCAGCAGTTGATGAAAACAGATGCAGAGATCCACAGCCAAACGTTAAGTGGAGCTTCGAGAATCCTATGGAGTGGGATGAGGAGGATGGAAGGAGCCATCAGGGTCAAGGATGCAAAACCTACAAACTCAAATATTTTCTGCCATCTTGTGGCCTGCTTCTGTGTCAGTTTTCTTTGTTGGACAGAGGCTTTTTTACTGTCGTGAGTTTTCATTCATCAGTTGTTAGCCTTCTTTCCTGAGTGACCAAAGTGCTGATTAAAAAGTTCTTGCATGAGAGAGCCCACTTCTGACTTTGTTAATGGTATTCTACTATACTTTTAGACAGGAGCCTAGCATAACCGTCATCTGAGAGGCTTCACCTGAAAGCTGATAGAAACAGATGCAGAGACCCACAGCCAAACATTAAGTGGAGCTTGGGGAATCCTCTGTGTGTGGGGGGGTGGGGGGGTGGGGAGAAGATTGAAGGAGCCATCGGGGTCAAGGATGCTAGAAAACCAATAGAATCAAATAACATGAGCCCATAGGGGCTCACAGAGATGGAACTACCAACCAGAGAGCATGCATAGGACTGACCTAGGCCTTCTATACATATGTAACAGATGTGCAGCTAGATCTTCTTATGGGGCCCTTAACAGCAGTATCAGGGGTTGTCTCTGACTCTATAGCCTACCTTTAGATCTCTTGGCCTTACTGTGCTGCCTTGTCTAGCTTCAATAGTGACTGCAACTTGAAATGCCAAGACTGGTTTATATCTATGGGAGGTCTCCCATTTTCTGATGAGAAGGGGGTAGGGTTGAGAGGTGAGATGAAAGGGAGAAATTGAGAGGAGAGGAGGAAGGGGAAATTGTGATTGGTATGTAAAGTAAATAAGTAACTTAATCAATAAAAAAAAGAAAGAAAGTTCTTGCATTGGCTTACGTGTTTTTTGGATTCTCTCTACGTCTTGCTTTAGCATTCTCAGAGTTTATGGCTTTATGTTAAATTCCTTGATTCATTTGGAGTTGATTTTTGTTTAAGAAATTTCATTCCTTAAATGTAGATACCTAGTTCCCCATCTCCCACTTTTGAGGTGGTGCACTTTCTCAAAATGTATATATTTTTTGGAATTTGTGTCAAAAATCAGGTGGCTGAAGTTGCATGGAATTGCATCTGGGTCCTCTATGAGATTTCACCCACCTATGTGCCCACTCTTCCACCTCCCACTCTGTGTGTGTGTGTGTGTGTGTGTGTGTGTGTGTGTGTGCGTGCATGTACGTGTGTGCATACTGTCTTGTTTTTATTACTGTGGTTCTGTATTAGAATTTATAATCAGGTGTAGCCCAACCATTGTTTTTTTTTTCTCTTTGAAATTTGCTTTGGTTATTCATATTTTTGTGCTAAGTATAAGTTTTAATATTTTTTTTTTATTTCTGTAAAATGATGTGCTGAGATTTTGATTGGGATTGCATTGAATCTGTAAATTGCTTTTGGCAAGATGGCTATTTCTACGATATTGATTATATCAATTCATGAGCTTGGGAGATCCTTTTATATATAGTTCCTTCCTCAATTTCTTTGTTTAGTTTTTCAAAGTTTTCATTGTAGAAGTCTTTGATTTTTTTTGATTAAGTTTCTTCCTATGTTTTACAGTTTATGAGGCTAATGTGAATGGTAGCGTTACCCTAATTTTTTTCTCAGTGTATTCAATGTATTGATATCATTGTTGCATAGGAAGGCCATTACTTTATTTGTGTCCATTTGTACTCCATGCTCTGCTGGAAGAGTTTATAAGATCTAGGAGATTTTTTGCTGTCATCTTTAGGGTCCCTTAAGACTGATGTCATCTGCAAATACATTTGCATCTTCCTATATATATATTTTTTGGTATTTTCTTCTCTTATTTTGTTGCTCTAAGACTTGGAGTATTAAATTGAATCAGAGTGGAGGGAGTGGGCGTCTTTGTCTTGTTTCCAATATTAATGAGAATGCTTCAAGTTTTCTACATTTAATATGATCTTGGATTTTTTCATATGTAGCCTTTATTATGCTAAGATATATCCCTTTCATTCCTAGATCTCAAGGTTTTTATCATAAAGGGACGTTGTGTATTATCAAAAACTTAGGGCATTTTTTGAAATGCTCCTGTGATTTCTGTCCTTGAGTCTAGTTAGATGATGAATTCCGTTTGTTGATTTGTGTATGTTGAGTGATGTCTGTATCTCTGGGCCGAATTCAGCTTGGTCATGATGGATAGCCTTTTGATGTGTTCCTGTATTTACTTTGCAAGTATTTGTTTCTCTTTTTTATTTAAAATCATTTTACCTACAATATAATTTTATCATACTCTTTCCTCTCTCCCAGCTCCTCCCAGTTCCTTCTACCTCTTTACCCACCAATCTTCATTCTTCCCATCTCTAAAAAACACCCCCAAACAACAGAAAATAAAGGCTAAAGCAGACAAACAGACAAACAAACAACAAAGAACAACAGCAAAACCAGTAATTCAAATTAAAAAGAAGAAAATTGGCCTCTAATAATATAATTCTGGGGAAATGTATTTTCAGTTTTTAAAATATAATTGCAAATATGGTTTCTCAATCATAAATCTGCCTTCATTGCATGACAGCTTAGTTTAACAAAATTACTTTCTTTTTGATTCACTGAATGGATAAAACAATAAATACATGAATATATGTCTCACTTACATGATCATAAGATTTAGTGAGTACTTCAATAAACTTAGTATTGATTTTACTAAGCTTTTTATTCCTAATCTTTCTTTACCAATAAGAGTTATTTAATAAAAGTAGCTAGTAGAAGAAAGATTTATTTTTATGTATGGGTTTGTTTTTCAGCATTTCAACCTTTATAGTATTTCTCATGTCTTTTCCAGATTTAGAAATATATGGGAGTCTATGAATTGCTGCCCACATTTTTATGTGTCACATGTAATAGAAAGTCATTAAACCTTCAAAATTACTAGACCCATGTAGTTTGACTACACAGCAGAAATGACTTTGGAATCATTTACAGTGACAATTGCATTCTATGATGCCTTTTATGGACCTGTTAGTGGAGAAACATCTGCGGGACTTTTTTCTCTCATATCAACAGAGAAGCGATGTAAAGCTGCTAATGTGGCAAAGGGTTGAAATTTCCAACTAAAGGACAAACATAGGACAATTGCTAAGAAAGAAAGAAATAAAGACAGAAAGAAAGGAAGGAAGGAAGAAAGGAAGAAAGACAGAAAAAAAGACAGAAAAGGAAGATAGGATCTCACTATATAGTTTCAGTTTGTTTGCTTTTGAAGTCTTAATCATCTTGCTTCAGCCTCCTGGTGCTTAAGTTACAGGTGTATAACACTGTATCTGTCCCAAGGATTTACGTCCATGTGGGACAGTAGTAAATAAAAGAAGTTATCAGTAAATGATTATTAGACATTCGTGGAGTATGAATAGATAGATGAGGCTGATCTATATGTAGTGATATTATATTATTATATATAATCTCCAGAAACTTGAAAGAAGTAAAATGCTGATCCATAGATTCTGGTTTAAGACTGTACTACTGCTGTGCCCAAGGTAAACATACTATTTTAGTTTCAATAATAAAAATACTAAGCGCTATATATTTAGGGCTAAAATTGCCATTGCAAATTGCTACCCAGTGAGAATACACTGGAGAAACAGAAAAATAAAACTGAGTGATAGTCACAGACTTTGTGAAGTTGTCAGGAGGTAAAAGTTCAAGACAACACAAGTACCAGGCCCATTAGGATGGGCATCTGTTCTTCAGCAAATGTGTAAAGAGATTTGTTGTGTGTGAAGGTTGCTTTTAGTTGTGCTAAAAACAACTAATGAAATTGCAATGAAATTTTAGTACAAACTTAAACTATAGTCAAGTGAATTTGTTTACAGCCCGTGATTTATTTTGAATATTTCTTTGTACCTTCAAATAGAGACATGAACATGGACTGAGGTATTTTTAAGTCTTCAGTTGAATACAGTGATTAGTGAAAGACTGCACACTGTAATGGCATGTACATACCTCTAATGCAACATGCCAGGCGCATGCTTACCTCCAATCTGTGGCAACGCTCTGCACTCTGAAATGCATCTTGTCAAGTTTCTACAGAGTGTCAACACTCTTTCTTGACATTTACCTCATTTTACACTTTCCCGATGGCTAAGGATGTTAAAGATTTTAAAATGTGTTTCTCAGTCATTTTCATTTCATCCTTTAAGAATTGTGTTAAGTTCCGTTCACCATTGTTTAATTGGGTTGTTTTCTTGATATTTAATTTTTGAGTTCATGTATAATCTAGATATTAGCCCTTTCTCAGATATATAATTGGAAACATTTTTAACACCCTGTTGGCTGCCTCTTCTTTCAAGTGATGGTATTCTTTGCCATATAGAAAATATTTAGTTTTATGAGGTCCCATTTATTAGTTGGTGGTCTTAATGCCTACACCTGGATCCTGTTTGGAAAACTCTTCATGTGTCAAGAATAGTGTCTACTTTCTCCTCTATCACATTCAATGTCAGGCCTTTTATTTTTTATTGAATATTTTATTTATTTACAGTACAGATGTTATCCCCTTTCCCCATTTTCCCTCCCTGGAACCCCCTATCCTATACCCCCTTTTCCTTTATGCTTTTATACCATTTTGATTACATGCATATAATAAGGTTAGTTCTAGGTTGAGGTTCTAGCAATATAATAGATGCAAATAGTTGAGGAACAAGCAATACAATAAACACAAATAGTCAAAGAAAAAGCAAGGCATTAAACCCAGTTACGTGAACACTCCCATGATCACTGTTTCTAAAGGCTTATCAGGATAACCAAAGTACCTGAGCCTACTTCCTTGTTCTAGCCTAAAATTTAGAATCCTGTCTGAAATTACTTCTTTGTTCTGGCCTAATATTTAGATTCCTGACTGAGATTACTTCTTTTTTGTAGCCTACAATTTAGACTCCTACCTAAAAATTACTTCTTTGTTCTAGCCTAATGTCAGATTCCTGCTTGAAGCCTACTTCCTTGTCCTTGGCCAATGTCATATTCCTGTCAAGCAGCCCATTTCCTTGTACTTGGCCTGTGTCAGCTTCTTGCCAAGCAGCCCCAAAGGCACTCCACCTTTCCCCCTTTTTTATTTTGTTAACAAGACTGAGCCATCATGGAATATGCATTTTGAAATTCACAATGATTGTCATTATAATTAAAAAAAATTTTAAAGACACCTGTAGGATATCTGGCATAATCCTAACACCTGTCTGGGTGTGTTAACTTTGCATAATGAGATTATGAATTTAAAGAATGCTGCTCTGTTGACCTTTGATGCTGCAGAAAACCCTGATAAAATTATCCATGGCCTGAGCTCAGTATTTCCATTTTGGACAAACCCCAGGAATGGAATATATAGCTTGATCAGGCTAGCCCTTCTTGTCCTGGGAATACTTTTATTCCTGCCCATCGTGTTAAAGCTTATCTTTAACAACATCAACATGTTGGCAGCCAGAGTACATGGCTTAAACCTTAAAATGGACACTCAGACAAAGTTATTAAATTAACAGGCTGGCAAGCCAAGAATGTGTAAGATTCTGCACAGAGCCTTACCAACCTAAGACAAAAGTGCATTGCCTTTGATAATGCATATTTAATGTTAGGTCTTATGTTAAGGTCCTTGAGCCACTTAGAGCTGAGTTTTATGCAGGATGAGAGATAAGAATCTAGTCTCATTTTTCTACATATAGCTATCCAGTTTGATAAGCACCATTTGTTGAATAAATTATGAAATCTGGCTATATATATCATATATAAAATGTTGTATATGTGTGTATGTAGTTAATTATATATATATATATATATATATATATATATATATATATATATATATTATGTGTACCAGGTTAAAATACTGTTACCCTATAGTGGGATAACAATGTGTCTCCTAGACATTATAGCTAACAAATCAAAAACCCAGTGTAAGTAATGTTACCTTTTTTGGAGTTCTTAACTATAAACTCCCATAGAACTTCCAAGGATTAAAGGCTAATGCTCTTCATTACTCTTTAGAACTTGATAGTAAGGCTGTGTTTGGAAGCTTAATTCTTACTGTCTAGCTTTCATAGTGCTAGAAGGTGCTTTGCACACTACCTTCATAGAATGAGACTCGGAGGAATGTTCAGCCTACACTTGTATATAAACCTCTTCCTAAGACTCAGGAATCATTGCAGGAGAGAAAGAATGTTAGAGACAGAGGGAATGGATTACTACAAGGAAACAGTTTTGGATATAGTAGAACAATTGCACATAGGAACTCTCAGAGGTTTTGAAAATGTACACAAGTCCCATGAAAGCTCAAGCCAGACAAAAATCTAAGTATGGAGAATGGAGATAGGCATGAAGCCCCTCTGGTAGCTAAGGACACAGTGCCAATTGATAGCTGCTGGGAGAGAGGGAAAAGGAGAGGAAAGAGGATAGAGGAGAGGAGAACAAGGGAGAGGAGAGGAGAAGAGAGGAAAGGAGAGGAGAGGAGAGGAGAGGAGAGGAGAGGAGAGGAGAGGAGAGGAGAGGAGAGGAGAGGAGAGGAGAGAGAAGTGTTAGTTTAAGGCTATGGTTCCTGCTGGTTTACCATGCTTCTGTGGAAAGCCACATATTCAAGAGTATATGTTCAACACAAATCAGACTTGATGGGCTGAAAAACAGAGGACACAAAGTTGAGTAGCTAGAGAAGGGGAGTGGTGGATCTGGGAGGAATGGGAGACGTGAGGTGAATATAATCAAAATGCATTTAATAAAATTATGAAAGAGCTAATTAAAATGATAGAAAGTAACCTATATAAAAATGCCTTCAGAAATTCTCCCTAATATTGGGTTGGCTTTACAAACTCCTCAGATATTGTCTATATGCTTTCCTCCTTTATTTTCCTCAGTGGCATTCCACATCAAACTTGGCCAGTCTGGAAAGAAACATGAATTGATTCTAATATGAATAAGAGTAATAAGAATAAACTCCAAATCAAATAATTTAGTATTTTTTTTTATGTTATAAGGTAATTACCACTTGACATATTGACTTTTTTTCTCAGTTGTATTGTTTCTTTCTCTTTATTAATACTTTATTTATTTAAGGTGATTTTTATTTATCCACTACATACCTATACATAAAGCATACCTAAAACAGTGTCTACCATGTAGTAGATGGTCAATATATATTGCTAACTAAATGGATAGTTAATTAGTAGAATAAGTAGGCACAATAAATTATTTTATCTTTTTTATTGGATATTTTATTTACATTTCAGATGCCATCTCCTTTCCCCATCCCCCCCAACCCCTATCCCATGCCCCCTTTTCCTTTTTGCTTTTATACACTTTTTAAAAATGTTAATCAAAGGCTTTATAAGCTTGGTAATGCTCAATCAGAAGTGTAGCCCAATACCCAACCTAGATATATCCACTATCTTTGACTGGTGGAGACACGTGAACATCTGCCTTCATGTCCTCCCACTCTCTTTCTCTCTCTTTCTATTTTATCTTTTAAAGCAAAGTTTACCATGAAAATAAATATAATTCCAAACTTTGTGTTATTTTCTCCAAAATTTCTAAAGGGAGCCTGGGGAGATGATTTCCTCAATAAAATGCTTGCCATGAAAGCATGAGGTCCTGAGTTCTGTCTTAAAATCTATGTAATGTAAGTTGGGAATGGTGGTAGGGTGCTACTATCATCCCAGCACTAGAGAGGTAGAGACAGATGAATCCCTGGGTGTCGCGCCCACCTCGTCCAGCAAGGAAGACACAACGCTGGAGCTCTTCCTCAAGCAGTTTATTCAGGAACTTTGTATCTTCTTCTGACCCAGGGGAAAGCCTGCCCACAGGCTAAATACTCCTGGAGCAACCTACCCCGGCAAGCTACGTGGTGGCAGCAGATAGGCACACGTAAGGGGAAGCAGCATAGATCACCAGCCTTGTCCATATTAGGACTTGTTTTTCTTAGAGAGCACTCGCCATAGGACAGGTGGGGGTGGGGGGTGGGGAGCACGGGAGCCAGTGCCAACTTCACAGTGCGGCACATCGCAGCTCTCTACAATTCCCCCTATTTTCTTTTAAAGACGAAACAGGTGAGAGTAGGGATCTGATCTCTGAAGCAAACATAGAAGGACATTGTACAGGCTCTCCTATAGGCTTCATCAGCCCAATTCAAGCCTGACCCATCCCATGCCAATTTTCTCAGAGGCGGGAAGAACACTGAAAAGTGCTGGAGTAAGGGTGGCACAAACCTGCATAAATCAGACATGCTCCCCTCGAGACTGCCAGTGGCAATCGGCATGCCTCAAGTGTAGTGCTTAGCCTCACAACCTGAACGTGACGATCTTGTTCTTTCATGGCAGTCAGCCATGCTTAGGGGGAAGATCCAACTCCTACAACTGTAAAGGCTTGAATGATCATGGCCGCATTCCGCCTCGCACCACAGGCCTAAAACACTAACTAAACCCACCATGGGGCTCAAGGCCCCAAGATCCGCCTACTCTTTTATGTGGTCCACGGCTCTGGCAATCCAAGCCACGAACCCGGTCATGAAACTGGGGTCCAGGCACATGGAATTCACTGCCACAATGGCCATCTGCAGCTGTTTCATCAGGCCTTCAAAATCCGCAGCCCAGCTTCCTGTCAAATAAGCAGACAACTGACGAGAAAAGTTAGCAGCCTGAGTATAATTATGATATTGAATGGAGGTAACACATAGCCCATGAAATTTCCACTCACAGCCAGCTTGAGCAAGCTGCCACAAGGTATCTACTTGTTCTTGAACAAGGTCACCTCTTTTGTTAACCAACATAAGCCCTCCTTTCAATTGGGCATTCAAGGATGCTTGCAAATCTAAAGCAATGGCAAGTTTGCCCATTGTACTCCCCCTAGCCTGGCATCCTGTCCACAGAAACAAAAGACTCTTTACAGTATAGTCCATACAAAAGAGTGTCCAATGGGGTAGACTAGGAGGCCTGGAAAAATTCTGTATAGTACTCCAGCTTCAGTCTAACCATTCTTGGCCATAATTGGCAGGTCACCATCTCTCAATCCAAGTGCCCATCATATAAGCTGTTCCAGACATGGAACCATCTGGCACATCAAACCAGGCAGCAGTCTGGTTATAAAGCATAATACAATCACTCTTATCACTTATATTTCTAACTTTTACAACACACAAACTACCTAATAAAACAAAGCTCCTGTCTTCATTAGTGCTGGCTATCTCACTATCCTTAGGCAAAAGGGGCAAATCCAAATGTCTATTACTAATAAAAAGGTGGGGATAAACTTAAGCATCATGACATATTGGCATGGGTCTCGGGAGGACCGACAGGATCCCCCAACTTTCTTCCTCTTGACTCCTCACGATCATCGTTCCCAGCAGGAGCATGAGTATTCAAGAAGTGACATTTGCGCACCAGCCTTTCTGGTACCCAGAGCGGTCTATCTCGGTTCTGTGGGAAAACACAAACAGAACCCCGGGCCCATGCCAACACTGGATCCGGTCCATTCCATTCTCCTGTCAACACATCTTTCCATTTGACATAACCTTTTAAGGATCCATGTCGAATACTATGTCTTTCAGCAGCCAAACAGCCTTCCTCATCCATTTGCAAAAAATTTAAGGTAAATAAGGCAAGGCCTGTTCTGTCTCTAGTGGTGTGGCCTTGGCTCATTCCCCCTTTTTGTTTTTGTAAACATTCCTTTAGGGTGTGATGCGTGCGCTCCACCATACCTTGACATTGCCGGTTATAAGGAAGGCCATGTTTAAGTATAACTTGCATTTGAGAACAAAAGGAAACAAAAGAGTGGGCTGTATAACCAGGGCCATTATCAGTTTTTAATTGTAGAGGCTTGCCCCAAGCCCCACAGGCTTCCAGGCAATGGGATATAACATTTCTTGCCTTTTCTCCACTCAGGGGAGTTGTGACAATAAGACTTGAACATGTATCCACAGACACATGAACATACTTTAGCTTACCGAACCCAGGGAAATGCATAATGTCCATTTGCCAAAGTTGTAATGGCAAAAGTCCTTTAGAATTGACCCCTATACAGGGAGGATGTTGAAAAACAATACAAGTAGGGCATTGCAACACGATGGAACGAGCAGCTTCTCTAGTTATTTTAAATTTAAACTGCAACGTTCGAGCATTAACATGAAACTGAGCATGAAAATCTTTTGCTTTGCAAATTGGACTCTCCTCCTGAAGAAAGATAAATTCTCTTCAAGTGGCTTGATCTACCTCATTATTATTGTTACTCAGGGGTCCAGGGAGGCCAGTGTGTGCACGAACATGTTGTACATAAAACGGGTCTTTTCTTTGCCAAATCAAGGTCTGCAATTGTGATAACAAGGGATAAATGGGACCGTTACTTTTAATCTTTCCCACCACTTCTATAACCTTAACTAAATTAACAACATATAATGAATCTGAAAGCAAGTTGAAAGCATCCTTATAAACTTTAAAAACTTCCAATACAATTTTGAACTCAATAATCTGAGGTGATCCAGGGGAAAATTGTATAACCACAGGATCCATGCCTCCTATCTTATAAGAACCGCATCCCGTTTTGGATCCATCAGTAAAGATGGTTACTGCCCCAGTAATAGGAGCTGCTTGGGTAATCTTTGGAAAAACAATGGGATGGGCACAGTAAAAACTCATTAGTGGATGCCTTGGATAATGATTATCAATTTCTCCTTTATATCCACACCTTAAGATAGCCCAATCATCAACAGTTGTGCCCAAGACTCTCACTTGATCACTATTGTAAGGGACGACAATTGTCGCCGGCTCTAGGCCGAAATGATGTAAACTTTGTTGAATTCCCTCCTCTGCCAAACCTGCCATAGCAGTAGGGTAATGTTCCATTGTTTTAGCTGCTGATATCTTTGGATGTATCCACATTAGCGGGCCAGCTTGCCACAGCACAGCCGTGGGTTGTGTCAGGGTAGAAAGGACGCATAACAAAATTGGTTGTCCCAATGTACAACGCCTGTAGCATGGCTTCTTGCAGCCCATTCTCTACCCTATAAAGTGCTTTTCTTCCTTCAGGGGTCAACACCAGTGGGGAATCTAATGCAGGATCCCCTACTAGAATGTCATACAAAGGTTTCAATTCATAATCTGGGATCTTCAAATAGGGCCTAATCCAATTTATATCTCCTAATAATTTCTGAAAATCATTTAAAGTTTTAAGATGATCTACTCTCAATTCAATTTTCTGAGGACAGACGTCATTGGGTCCTATCCTCATTCCCAGGTAACTTACTACCTGCTCTTGTTGTACTTTCTCTGGGGCTATATGGAGACCATGATCCTTTAACTTTTGCACCAGATCTTGATAGGCAGTATGTAAATTTTTTTCACTTTTATGTACTAAAAGGATATCATCCATGTAATGCAAGCATTTCAGGGAAGGGAAAGAATCTCTCAATGGCTGAATGGCCGCTCCTACATAAAGTTGACACATAGTGGGGCTATTTGCCATCCCCTGTGGTAAAACTACTCACTCAAATCTCTGATCTGGTTCTTCTTGATTAATGGATGGCAAAGTAAAAGCAAAGTGCTCGCAATCTTTGGGATGTAGAGAGATGGAAAAGAAGCAGTCCTTAATATCAATTACAATTATTGGCCAATCCTTGGGTAAAGTGGTCAACAGAGGTAAGCCCCACTGCACCGCTCCCATGACCTGCATCTGCACATTAATAACCCTCAGGTCATGTAACAATCTCCACTTTCCAGATTTCTTCTTTATTACAAAAATAGGAGTATTCCAAGGGGATACTGAAGGTCGAATATATTTCATGGCCAACTGCTCCTTTACAAGTTCTTGTGCAGCTTGAAGCTTTTTAGAGGACAAAGGCCACTGAGGAACCCAAACTGGATCCTCTATACTCCAGGTAATGGGAATTCCCTCCTCAGTGGCCCCTAAGAAAAACCCAAACCCTGTCTTGTTTTCCTTGGGGCAGGTGTAATAGGGGCATTATGGCCCTGGAGGTACTTCCCAATACCATGAGAGGGATGCCAGCCCATACCCCTCATCATCTCTTGTGAAGCTTTGGAATACTGTCCCTCATTGGTCAACCTGAGCCTCATATCTCTCAAAAGATCTCTGCCCCACAAACTAACTGGGAGCTCCAGAACATAAGGTTGAAAACATCCCTTTGCCCTTCCTGATCCTTCCAGGGTAACTCCCGAGCACTTATATCTGGTGTTTTGGCATAGCCCAGCCCTTGAAGGGTCTGAGCTGATTGCTGTATAGGCAAGTCAGAGGGCCAATCTTTAATGGCTACAATACTCCTGTCAGCCCCAGTGTCTAGAAGTCCCATAATCTGTTTTCCATTAACATTCAACTCAATCAAGGGGCGCTGATCCAGATCCAAGGATAAGAAAACAGTAGGGTTCCCAGAAGAGCCAAAGCCCTTCCCTCCCTGTTTCTGCTTTTGTGCTGGAAACTGGGCATGCAAGCTGGGTAATAGCAGTAGTTGTGCAATGCAGTCCCCAGGAGAGATAGCAACAATCCCTCGAGGGGATGAAGCCGTGATCTTGACCACTCCTTCAAAATCTGAATCTATGACACCAGGGTGGATTATTAAGCCCTTTAAAGCTGAAGAAGATCGGCCAATCAGGAGTCCTACAGTGTTAGGTGGTAAAGGACCCTGAAGATCTGTCTCCAGCATCTGCACCCCCATCTGAGGGGTCAAAACGACTCTGGTGGTGCAGCGAAGGTCCAGCCCTGCAGATCCTGGTGTCGATCTCTGTGGCTAGGAGGTTGAAGGCTCGGCCAGACTCTCTGTTCTCTACTGCCCCATATATTTGAGGGCCCTGAGGTTTGGGGCCCCTCTGCCTGTTTTTTGACCGAGCACCTCCAAAGGCTGGGGCTAAAGGCTGGCCATTGATGTCCTTAACAGAACGACATGCGTTGGCCCAATGATTTCCCTTTTTGCACCAGGGGCAGACACCTGGCCCACTAGGGCGTGGCTCCTCCTTCCTTCCCTTTTCAGGACATTGCCTTTTAAGGTGTCCTGTCTTGCCACAGCAGAAGCAGGCACCACCCGGGGTACTACCTTTTCCTCTGGATAGTTGCATAACAGCAGCAGCCAATCCTATATTAGAAAGCCCCCCCCCCATTTCTCTGCATATTTTCATCCAGGCATCAAGTCCTTTAGACTGGCATGGGGTAATAGCGCTGCGACACTCCTTGTTACACTGCTCAAAAATCAGTTGTTGGATAAGTGGCATCACAGTATTGGGATCCCCAAAAATGTGTCCTGCTGCCTCCACCATGCGGGCCACGAAGTCTGAAAACGGCTCAGTGGCCCCCTGTACAATCTTAGTCAGATTTCCACTCACTTCACCTCTATTAGGCAGGGCCTTCCAGGCACCTATGGCAATGGTGTTAATTTGCTCATAGACCTGGATGGGATACCCTGTCTGGGCACCCGCATAGCGACCATGTCCCATTATCATGTCAAAATCCCAGGCAGCATTACTTGCCTGCCTGTTTAATCCTGCTTGCTGGTAAGCAAATTCCTGATAAAAAACCTTCCAATTTAGATATTGTCCAGTACTTAGACAAGCCTTAAATGTGCTCATCCAGTCGGACGGTGTCATTCAATGTCGGGCCAAGACCTCCAGCTGGGCAACAGTAAAAGAGGCAGCTATGCCATATGTCCTTACTGATTCTGCAAGGTTTTTTAAAACCTTAAAATCTAGAGGCTCATGATATCTCTGGCCATTTGCATCTTGAAATACTGGGAAGGCCATTCTAGCTTCCCTCCACACCTCAGGGCAAAAGGTATCTGACTCTCCTTTTCCTTCAGCTTCCACACAAGGTGGGGGAGCCGAAGGGGGGACTGGCAATGGAGGCACTTCCTCATTTTTCCTTCCTCTTTGTGCTCTTTATGCCTTTCCCTTTTTCTTGTTCCTCTTCTCCTTCTTACAATTTATGGCCTCAATCCTGGCTATGAGCTCTTCTAGGTCTTCCTCGAGACTCTCCAGGTCATCCTCGGAGCTCTACTGTCAGACTCTCCCTTTCCTGACTTTATGGATCTCTCTTCTTTAAGTTGTTCCAACGCCTCTGACCCCTTCTCCAGAGCTCGACAGCAGCGCTCGTCAGTCAGACAACTCCTAACTAATCTCCACATCCCTCTTACTCCTCCTCTTAAGCAACCCTGATCCCATGCCAAGTCTAAGTCCTCTCCTAACCTGTCCCAACTGGCCAACATCAGAGGTCCAGAAACTGCAAACCATGGAGCCACAGTATTGACCTCTGAAAGGAAGGTGGCAAGTAGGATCTTCTTCATTTTCAGCCCCTTAGCTGTCAACAGCTCCTGAAGAGCTACTCAAGGTGGGTGAGACAGAGAGTTTCCCATTGTACTTTCACTTTCTTCAGGCACTAAGCCGAAACTTTAAGTTAGTTTCACTTTTGTCCGGTACTAAGCTGAAACTTTACTGCTCCATGCTCTGGAGACTTTATTGCTCTTTCTCCAGAGACCTTCTTGCCCCTTCCCTGAGGACCTTCTCCCCTCTTCCCTGTGGACCTTCTCTATTGTCCCACCTTAACCTGGGAACTTACCGGTTGACCACCCTGACTGCTTGAAGTTCTGAGCTTCAATCCCCGTACGGGCCACCATTTGTCGCGCCCAGCTCATCTAGCAAGGAAGACACAACGCTGGAGCTCTTCCTCAAGCAGTTTATTCAGGAACTTTGTATCTTCTTCTGACACAGGGGAAAGCCCGCCCACAGGCTAAATACTCCTGGAGCAACCTACCCCGGCAAGCTATGTGGCAGCAGCAGATAGGCACACGTAAGGGGAAGCAGCACAGATCACCAGCCTTGTCCATATTAGGACTTGTTTCTCTTAGAGAACACTCACCATTGGGCAGGCAGGGGGCAGGAGCCAGTGCCATCTTTACAGCGTGGCACATCGCAGCTCTCTACACCTGGGGATTGTTGGCCAGCTGGCTATGGTTACTTGGTGAAAACCAGGCTTATGAGAAACTCTGTCTCAAAAAAAAAAAAAGAATGATGTTGAAGGGCAACACCTGAGGCTGATCTCTGGCCTCTACATACAGTTGTGCACACATGCACCTTCACATGTGAAAACACACACAGGCACGCACACACACAAACATACACACATGCACACATGCACATGTGCACAGGAAGCCATGTATACAGTTAACTTCTTTCTCTTTCCCAACTCTGTCATACTTTTTGCTGTGAGTACCTCTCCTTATCTTAACCCTCAATCTCCTTTGTGAGATAGCACCAAGATACCAGAATACTCTTCCTTCCCAATTCCATTGAGGGCACTGATAGGAATGGCACAGGTATCCTTTGGTCAGCAATAAACCAAGGTCAACACAAAATACGTTCTTTTGCAAGAGATTTTATGGTAAAAGTCTGAGAAACCTCAGTATCTCTTAAAATTCACTTTCTAACTTAGTGTGCTTGTTGCTTCATTCCACTGTCTTTTGAAAATTTTCTTTAACTAGAGTTATTTACCAGTTTAAAAAAATTTGGTTGCTGAAATCCTGTGATTTTCAACCACCATATACACTGCCATGCCACTCTCCAGTATAAGAATACAAACAATTTATTCTAAGTCATAGTTAAAATACCCCAAAGTAACTTATTCTTATTCACATTAGAATCAATTCATGTTTGTTTCCAGAATATTGTTACTCTGCACACTGTTCTACTTTGAATAAGGGCAAACTAAGTTATTCATCATCAAAAGTTGTTATATGAATGCTTGAGAGTTCATTGGCTTGTACACCCAATGAAACATGATTGGGAGGATATGCATCACACCTATGTATGTTTAGCATGTGGACAAAACATTCTCCACTTCTGAAGGAAAGTTATCCAGACATTTGGCAGACTCAGTTGTTTGCTACGTAGTTAATGGAAGGAATACAGTTGCCTGTGGAGGTGAGGTCCTAACCTACAGGTTAATGAGATACCCACTTGTAGATGTTTAAAGAGAAATGGGTGAGCTACCATATGTATATGCCATATGAAAATCACACATTCCTGGGTTGACAAAAACTATATACAACAAAGATTCAAAATATTTTAGTTTTTTCATTGGAGTACTCTATACATTGTGTCTTTAATGTACTTGAGATAATTTTTCCTGCAATTGTTTAACACACTTGGGCTAAATACAGCAAAATCAAGACACTTATCTAGTTTCTCTGCTGAAGTTATTTATGGCTTACTCCTTGTGGCCAAGTGAGATTGCAATGGGTAGGATGGGATAAACTGGAATTGAAACATCAGTGACAAAATAAGAAAAAAAACCTAAATGGTATTGTTTACTTAAATAATGTACTAGGGGATTTAAAGACTGAATTGGGAAAAATCTGACCCCCCCATTCTTTGTGTTATACAAATTTGACATTTATTGTTATCTGCTATGTGTTATATCCTTTGAACAAAAGTAGTTATCTTCAGAGGCTCAATTTTTTTATTTCCTCATCTTAGAAAAATTATTGCTAAAATATTTTCACTTGAACCTCAATAGATAAAGAATGAAAAAGGTATGTTTGGTTTGAGTTATGATTCACTTTCCTCTGATACTGGATATAATTTATTGTTTATCTGTAACTTTTAACATGCATTACAATTTGGAACATAGAGGTAGAGTAAGTTTCCAGAGTCTGACCACAATGGTTTGACATATATAGTAAATAAATAATTGTAATCTGCCTCACAAATAGAACTGAAGACAGAAGCTGCATAGTGATCTTATAGACTGATTTAAGGCCACAAAAATCCAAAGCAATTTTGAGCCAAACAGAGCAATGGTGAAAGTATCTTAACACTTGATTTCAAATTGTACCAGAGACCCAAAGAACCAAAATAAGTTTAGCATAAAAACAAAAGTGTAAACCAACAGAATAGAGTGTGGACCCAGAAATGAACCCTAATCACTACAGGTACCCAATTTTCAACAAAGATGTAAAAAGCATGCATTAAAAGTAATCTCTTCAGTGCTGGGAAAAATTGAAGTTTCAAGTGTAGAAGATCTATATTTCTCACCCTGCACAGTTATCAATTCAAAATTAGTCAAATGCTTAAATATCACACCTGAGAAAAGGAACATAGGCAAAACATCCAAGATTTGGGCCTGGCCAAGCAGTCTCTGAGTGACACTCTGATAGCATAGACGATGATTTTGGGAATCAGAAAATAGGTTGACATCTAACTTAAAAGCTTCTTACCAAAAAAGAAAGTCTCTACAGTGAAGAGAGAGCTCATACAGTGGGAAACAACTTCGCCAATTACACTTCAGGCAGTGAATGAATATCCAGGACGTATAGAGTTATAGAAACAAAACACCATAAAACTAATAGCAAATTATCAAAGGATACAAATGGCTGACAAATATTTGAAAAATCCAACATACTTAGCCACCAGGGGGGAAAAAACTAAAACTCCTTTGAGGTAATGGCTATCAAAAAGAAGACAACATTAAGTGAGACTAAGGATATAGGGAAAGAGGAACCATTACGTACTCTTGCTGAAAATATAGACTCACAAATTAAGTAATAGTGGAGTTTCTTACTTTCCCATCGCTAAATTTCCTACTTACTTGATTTCGACATGTTTATCAAGTATAAATAGGGAAGATTAGTTGTTTCCTCACAGAGGACCATATGTCAACACTGTTTGGTAGGAATAGTTTAATTTTATACTAATGGCATAAAAAGATACCTGTTTTTGGTCTTTTTAGAGTTTTCCAATCTCTAAGTTGCTCTTGTGTCATATGAATGCCACTCCATTAAACAAAACTATGCTAACAAACATTCTTTTGGACTATCAAAGGGCACCTTAAAATGGCACCCTCACTTATTTAAAGGAATTTATTATCACTGGGAAATTTCATAGAAGTCATTAGGTGCTTCTCAGTTTTCTGCTCTGGCTGTGATATTTGTATTCTATGTATGAATCTTCTATGATGGAACACGAATTCAGGTAAATTTTAGCAAGAATACACACACACACACATTAATAGAAATTTAGCATTGCTGTTTGTTTATATAGATATGCCATTAGGACTCCATCCATATCTTTTTATCAGAAAGGTAGAGCTCTCACTGCACTGCTGGGGTGGACTTCCCAGCCTAGACCTAGCCCCTTTCATTTAGGTGGAAGTAAATTGCACTCCTAGTACCAGACTGGTGCTCGATTTCAGACGACAGTACATCTTCACTATCTTATTTCCCTGCTCCAGACACTTCTTCCCAAATAAGTCTCTCAGGCAAGTATGATTGCTTCAAACTGCGTTTCTAAGGAATTTGACCCACGGTAGAATTTAACTTTTGCTATTTTATTCTCCTGTCCATTACTGCCTTGCACGAAAGAGCACTCAGAACGGCAATGAAGGTTCTCCTGTTGTCTTTGGGTCCCTCTGGCTTTCAAAAAACACATTTGTGGGGGAAAACTCACCCTAGGAATTATATTGTTCACCTCTGTTGGGTTTCAAGACAATTTGGTTGCAGCCCTATTGATATCCATGAGAATGTTAGTTAGAGATAGTGATTTCTTCTACTTTTTCTTCAGTAGGTTCTAGATATTTGCATTTGGAGTCTAACCTATTAGATATATCCCTCAGGGCAGGACAAATGTAATTCAACCCCAACACAGTGAATGGTTGAGGATAGAAGATGCCAGTTAAGTATCACTCCCTCACCCCACATGTTCTATCTACCATGTTTTGGAAAACAGAAAGCAATCCAGAGTGATTTTTTTTGAAATCCGGGGTCATGGTTTTCTCTTGTTAGAACATTAGTTGTATTTACAGCCCTGGTGTCAGGACAGTTGGGGGGGGATGTAGCTCCCAGTTTTTCATCTGTGACATAGAGGGAGAGCTAGAAGAACATGCTGGTGGTTCGGGGTGGAAAGGAGGGGTCATGCTTTGTGAAGGAGCCCAGTGCTCGGGAGCACCATACTCCTCATTCTGGTTAAACTTGTGTTAACAAAGTTGAATCTGTATGCTTCTAGGAAAGGGCAGGTGAGAGACTGGCATATGGCCCACATCTGATCTTAGTTGGACTTCCATATTTCTGTCTTATATAGTGAAAATAGTGAGATAATAAATTCAAGAACCCAACCGGATATAACTTTTTAAAACAAATAAAAAGAAATTGTATAATTTAATAATATGCTCTATTATAACATTTATTTTAATTTAAAAAGATTTAAAAACAGAACGTAATGGCACATACCGGTAAACATAGCATTCAGGAGGTAGAAGCAGACAGATCAGGAGGTCAAGGTCAGCTTTGATTACATGGTGAATTTGAGGTTAGTGTGGTGTATAAAAGACACTTTAAAAACAAACCAAGGAATAAATAAAAAAAAATCACATGAAATTACATATTGTTGAACCATTGGAGACATAGGTGATGTTCTAGTTTCCGTTTTTATTGTTGTGATAAAAATACTCTGACCATAGGTAATGTAGTGGAAGGAAGAATTTATTTGGCTTCTACTTTTACATCAAAATCCATCACTGAGAGAAGTCAGGGTAGGAACTTAAGCATAAACTTGAGGCCGTGCTGGAGAGCTGCTTGCTGGCTTACACACAGGCCCATGCTTGGCTAGCTTCTTATCCAGCTCAGGACAACCTTCCAGGGAAACAATGCTGTTTGTGTCCAGGGCCATCTTCATCAGTGAATAGTCAAGACAATGCCCCACAGGGATGTGCACAGGCCAATGCAACAAAGGAAATTCCTCCATTAGACTTCTTTCTCAGGTCACTCTATTCTGTGTCACATTGGCAGGTGAAAACTAAGTAAGACAGAGGGCTACATTTCGGATCAATTTTGGACTTGGTTCATGGGAAAAAGTTTGTAAGAAGAAAACACAATTTAGTTATTGAAGCCATATGGTTATATAAGAATAGAATCTAGGTAGGAGTTCTTAAGAAATTAAATCTTAAGAAAAAAAAAACACCCAAGAATCCACCATTAGTGTGATAGTTTGGTGGGTAAAGGTGCTGGCTGTGTAAGCTTGGAGGCCAGAGTTATCTACCCAGGAGTTTCTCAATGTGAAAGGAGAGAAATAACTCCACAAAGACATAAACAATAACAAAACTGAGAAGCGTAAACATGGATAAACTTTTCCTTGTTAATGGAATATTCTTTGCGGAATTGTTTCTCACCTTTCACATTTAAATGTAAAGCAAGATGCAGCAGATGGTCAAAATGGAAGCTTTCCTCTTCCATTTTCCACAAACTTCCGATGAAGAATGTTTATGTCTCTTTGCATATGCCTTTAGTGATATCACACAGAATCCTGGCCAATTCTATTACCAACATTCATCATCACTCTCTCCCAAATATATTTGGTCCTCTAAATGCCTTAAGCCTTGTGTGATCTCTATCTCAAAGTCCAAGATAATGAGGGTAATAGATCTTGATTTGAACTTTAGATTTCCTGTGCCCCCTCACAGACTCCCCTGCAGTGAGGCTCTCTGCTCCCATACACGATGGGGCCAGCCTCTCAAATGGCCATTTCTCAAGGATCTTCCTTATCTGCAGTTGTCACACTTCTCTGGGCCCACTGGGGCCACTCTCTCTTCCCATTATATTCAGGATCTACTTCACCATGCTCTTGGTTTTCAAACCCCCCTTTCTGTGATCAATTCTCTGTGGTCTTTAGTAGAGTTGTTGATGAATTTTTAAACATCTGCTCTTCATGACAAGGCGGGACTTGAGGTATCAGTGAACACAAATAGAAAAAGAAAGTGATCACTATTGATCTTACTTAGGCTAAAATATTAATGAGACAATTAATCAAAACATTTACTGGCAAGAGTGTTAACAGGCAGGAAGTCTCTAATAGGACTCTAGGTAGTGAGGAGCCCTACTGAAAAGAGCAGAAAAATTAGGAAAAGACCTAATTAGTTAGACTTACAGCATTTTTTTTTTCAAATCATGTGAATAAATACCCAGAAGGCACAACTTAAGGCAGGTAGAATTTATTTTGGCCCAGTGTTTCAGGAGTGTCTGTTCCTGGTGGAGGAAGGGAATAGCAGGGGTGGGGGGGTGGGGGGATTAATTCACTTCTTAGTGAGTCTGGAAGTGGAGAAAATGCCTCTAGAAAGGTGCCAACACAACATATAACCCCTTGGGAAATCATTCCTTAAAGTAGGTCCCACCTCCTACTGTTCAATAACATCGAATAAGGCCATTATATTATAAATCCATCAAAGGACGGGTGCATCAATTATGTTAATCATCTCTGAAGAAACACTCTTTTAAAACATTTTTATTGGTTATTTTATTTATTTACATTTCAAATGTTATCCCCTTCCCCCTCTGAACTCCCCCATCACATCCTTCTCCCCCGTGCTTCTATGAGGGGGCTCCCCCCACGCCCCCCCACGCCCACCACACCGCCCTAGCATTCCTCTATGCCAGAGCATTGAGCCTTTAAAGAACCAAGGGCCTCCCCTCCCATTGATGCCATAAGGCCATCCTCTGCAATATACGGAGCTGGAGCCTTAGGTCCCTCCATGTGTATTCTTTAGTTGGTGGTTTAGTCCCTGGGAGCTCTGGGGGAGAGGGGGGTCTGGTTGGTTGTTATTGTTGTTCTTCCTATGGGTTCCAAACCCCTTCAGCTCTTTCAGTCCTTACTCTAACTCCTCCATTGGGGTCTCAGTGCTCAGTTTGATGGTTGGCTGCGAGCACCCACATCTGTATCAGTAAGGCTTTGGCAGAATTTCTCAGGAGATACTCATATCAGGCTTCTGTCAGTAAGTACTTCTTGGCATTAGCAATAGTGACTGTGTTTGGTGGCTGCATATGGGATGGATCCCCAGGTGGGGCAGTCTCTGGATGGCCTTTCCTTTACAATACACTCAGATGTGTACTTCACCAATCTAGGAATTCTCAGTTCATTTAATTGACACAATAGATTTTAGACATAGAAAGGTAACATCAAAGCAAATCACAAACTGGGGGTGAGATGAGTGAATAATTGGTTGAGATTTCTACTATCTGAAAAATTAAGAATCTTAGATAGAAATGATTTATTGAGAAATTAAGGAATGTTATGGTTATTTTAGAGACAAGTTTGTAGCATTGTCTTAGCCTACCAAAGCTGGGATGAAGGGTAGTACGGACAAGCTATAGTGGGACAGAAACCCTGCTGTGGCAGCCTCTCTCCTGCATGCAGTGTTATGCTATTCCTTTAAATTAGGGCATATTTAGAATTGAAATACAGCAACAAGAGAAAACAAAGATATTAAAGATTTTTTTATACTGTAATGCAATTTGATGAGAAACCAGCACTCATCTTTGTAATGTGAACTGCTTCATGATGAATATAGAACAAATAATACAATTTAAAATTAAATTTAAGTACAAGTATGGTAGTGAATATCTTGCTTTTGCATGAAGAGATACAAGTAGCAATATATTTATAATAATGTTCTTAGAGAAACAAAGAGAAAAAGTAGATTAAGGGCTGTAACAAATGAGAGCTAACGTGTTGTTCTGTGGTCTGCTTAACTTTTTTTTTTCCCATTATATATTAACGTTATTTTTCTTTAAAACTAAAGATTTAATATGAGTTGAAAGTAAGAGAAATAGAAGAAAATATGAATGGAAATTTAGTTAATCTTGAGAATAACATGTCTGTGCATAAAATGATGGTAAATGAGCAGAAACTTTTCAGGCTATTGTATATGTATACATATATACTTACACATAAAAAGTATATAATATACATATTTATGGTAATTTAAATGAGCATGGTCCTCATAGGCTCATACATTTGAATGCTTGGTGCCTAGATGGTTGAATTGTTTTTGGTAAAAAATATGAAATGTGGAATACATATGCCACTGTCTGTGTGTGTGTGTTGGGGCACGCTTTGAGTTTCAAAGGCCCGCACTGTTCTCAGTTAACTTTGTCTCTGCTTTTTGACTGTGGACCAGGATGTAAGTGCTCAGCTATTACTCCAATAAAAACAGTATTTTATACAATGTGTATATTAACAACAAATATTATGGACCAAAGGGTGGACATCCTTAATATGATATATGTGTTTTCTAGACTAAATTAAATTAAAAATCTCAGAAAAAAACCGAGTTTAAAGGAAAATAGATATAAGGAGAATTTCAACATTAATGGTAATAGATGAGTGAAATGATACTTAATTTGACAGAACTATTATTATGCTGAAGAGTGATACTCAGTGCTCTTCCTGGGCATATAACCAGAAAAATATTCTTTTCAAGTGGTAGGTTGCATCTGTTCTGAAAGATGAAATGCCTGGCATAATCAATGCTTATTAAGGATCTGCTAAACACCTGGCAAATTTCCTGAGAAACAAATAAAAACAAATTTCTTTGAATAATATTTGAAGTGTCTTGAAATAATAGGTTTTCATTAGTTTCATTTTTTATGAGTCTAATTTGACAATCATTTTTTGTATATTCTTCAGTAGTAAAAATGTAATTATTAGTTCATTACTTCTGAAAAGAAGTATAGTAGAAAGCAAAAACCAAAGGTGGCTATTCTCACAGAATTCACCTTTTAAAGTTGCAGAGTAAATTAGTGCTGAAGCAGATAAGGAGTTAGTGCCACAGAGGTGGTGTGTTAGACAGCAGGGCAGGAAATTCTACTTTGTACAATAACAGTGTTCAAATACATACAATTCGATATAACAAGAATCTAGTGAATAAATTAAATCTCTGAAGATACAAGGCTACAAGGACTGTTGTTGTATATGTGATAACAGAATATCTTGGTACTTAAAGACAGAGTATCTCAGAAAAACCACATCTTTTTTTTCCTCAACAAAGCATCTGTATGAATTAAGTTTCATGATGAAATGTACAAGACATGTGCAAATATAATGTAAACAAGACCTTTGACATAAGATATTAATTTATTTGCATCCTCATGGTATCTGATTAACAAAATGTCTTTTTCCCTGTTGAAAGCCAGTGGCTCCCCTGTACATATGCTTCATGCTCTCAAAGGCTCCTGCTCCTAAGGCTCTTTATCTTGTAGTTTCAAGTAAAGCTATAAGCAGGGTGAATTCAAAATGAGAAGTTATTTTATAATTTATAATCTAGAGTACAAATAAATACTGATTACAAAGATCTTTATCATAACATGCATGGTACCAATAATGCCAAAGTGAAACAGTTTCAGTAAATTATTAGATACTCCTTCTGGTAGGGCCTGAGCACTTAGCAGATCCTGGGTGGAAGCTCTGCCCCCAATCTCACAGAACTCAGAGGAAATGGGCCTCCCAGGAGCTCTAATCCAGACAGTATCTTAGGTAAAGAGACAGCAACACCCTCCCCAAACAAGGAGTAACTGGGACCCACTAGGACCAAGAAGTCACCCCTGGCCCAGAGCACTGGTTCCTTCCTGTCTGCGCCTGAGCACTTAGCAAATCTTGGGCCTCAGCTCTAACCCCAGTAGTAACACCCACCCCAAACAGTTCTGATACAACCAAGATATTAGAAAAGACAGACTCCAGTCAGAGACAGGGCAGGTACCACTAAGGAAATCCAGATGGCAAAAGGCAAGCACAAGAACATAAGCATCAGCAACCCAGGGTACTTGGCATCATTAGAATTTAGTTCTCCCACACAAGAAAGTCCTGAATTCCCCATATCACTAGGAAAGCAAGATTCAGATTTAAAATCACTTCTAATGATGATGATAGAGGACTTTAAGAAGGACGTAAATAATACTTTCAAAGAATTTGAAGAGAACACAGGTAAACAGGTAGAAATCCTTAAAGAGGAAACATAAAAATCCCTTAAAGACTTACAAGAGAACACAATCAAACAGGTAAAGGAATTGAACAAAACCATCCAGGACATAAAAATGGAAGTAGAAACAATAAAGAAATCACAAAGGGAGACTGACTACACTGGAGATAGAAAATCTAGGAAAGAAATCAGGAGTCATAGACACAAGCATCACCAACAGAATACAAGAGATAGAAGAGAGAATCTCAGGTGCAGAAGATACTATAGAAAATATTGACACAACTGTCAAAGAAAATGCAAAATGCAAAAAGTTTTTAACACAAAACATCCAGGAAATCCAGGACACAATGAGAAGAACAAACCTAAGGATAATAGGTATAGATGAGAGTGAAGATTCCCAATTTAATGGGCCAATAAATATCTTCAACAAAATTATAGAAGAAAACTTCCCTAATCTAAAGAATGAGATGCCCATAAACATACAAGAAGCCTATAGAACACCAAATAGACTAGACCAGAAAAGAAATACCTCCTGTCACATAATAATCAAAACACCAAATGCACAAAACAAAGAAAGAATATTAAATGCAGTAAGGGAAAAAGGCCAAGTAACATATAAAGGCAGACCTATCAGAATTACACCAGACTTCTCACCAGATACTATAAAAGATAGCAGATGCTGGACAGATGTCATACAGACCCTAAGAGAACACAAATGCCAGCCCAGGCTATTTATTATACCCAGCAAAACTCTCAATTACCATATATGGAGAAACCAAGATATTCCACTATAAAACCAAATTTACAAAATATCTTCCCACAAACCCAGCATTAGAAAGGATAATAGTGGGAAAGCTCCAATACAAGGAAGGAAATTATACCCTAGAAAGAGGAAAAAAGTAATCCTCTTTCAACAAATCCAAAAGAAGATAGCCACACAAAGATAATTCCACCTCTAATAACAAAAATAACAGGAGACAACAATCACTGTTCCTTAATATCTCTTAACATCAATGGACTCAATTTCCCAATTAAAAAACATAGGCTAATGGATTGGATACATAAACAGGACCCAGCATTTTGCTGCATACAGGAAACCCACCTCAGTGACAAAGACAGACTGTACCTTAGAGTAAAAGGCTGGAAAACAATTTTTCAGGCAAATGGTCCTAAGAAACAAGCTGGAGTAGCCATTCTAAAATCTCCAGCCCAAGAACACAAAGGGAGGGACTCATGGCTCCACCTGTATAGGTAGTTGAGGGTGGTTTTGCCAGGCATCAGTGAAAGTGGACAGCCTAGGTACCTGAAAGATTGGATTCCCTAGTTTTGGGGAATTTGAGAGCAGGGAGGTGGGAATGGGAGGATGATGGGAGCACACCCTCATAGAAACTCCCAGAATTATATGGATTAGACATGACAGAGGCAGTCCACCAGAAGACTAGATTCCAGAATTTAAACAAAAAATTATCTTGATACTAAATTTGTTTTGAGAATTGTATATTGCAGAATATACAGCCTTGATGTATCTACTCATCAGGCAAGCTGAGCAGAACTGCTTGAACCTCTCATGTCCTGGAATTCCAGCTAGATGCAGTGAAGACACAGAGTCAGAGGCTTATCAATTTACTCTTCCCCCTGCCCCTCTTCTCAACACCCATAATCAGCTTGCTGAAGCTAATGAAGAGTCCACACCCCTATTCCCTGGGCTTGGGGACTGAGATGGTTAATATTGGGCTGTCTTTCTAGGGAAAAGTAGTGGTTTTGTTGGAACAGGGAGGATTAGCTAGGATTTATTGCATAGCCATAACCTATTGGTAGAAATATGTATAATTGTTATTAAAATGAAGTTATAATTTATTAAATGGTACAAAATTTACTTTGATTTCAAATTTAAGGTTTTCATTGGTGTGAGTTTCTTATTGATATAAAAGTGTGATTAATATTGTTACTCTCATAGGCATTGTGCCTATATAACACATTTAAGAATACAAGGCTTAGACCCAGTCCTTCTTTAACTTTTTAAAACTGATTTGACATGGTTAGCCTGTGACTTAAGGGCCTATAGCAAATTCATGGCTCTGAGTTTATTGTTAGGGTGTTTTCTATATTTTATTTAGAAATAGTTGAGAGGAGTTAACAGACAACAGTCCAGATTGCCTTACATGAATAGTTGGTTTTCAAAATGTCAGAAGTCCACAGAATTGTTGTTACAAACATTTCTGTATTAATGTTCATTCTGATTAGAGACCTGTCTGCTCCTGACAGCTTCCTGACTTGGATTCTAAGAAGAAATTGAGCATCTTTGGAGTTACTCCAGTTGTGGTGAGACAGCTACTAGGCAAGAATTGCCTCTTTCCATCTACAGACAAATTACTGTCCAGAGAAGGACACACTTGTGGAATAGTTGACTGATTATATCAGCCAAGACAGAGTAATCAGCCCTTAATAATTCTGCATCACTAGGTCTGTCAGATGATTCTGGGTCAGAAGGCTGAAGATCAGATGCTCCAATGTTTTGTAGTATAGGGACTGTCCAGGTGTTCAGCGGTCTCTATAAATTGGCTAAGTTTTAGAAGCTATGCTTTGTGCTTCCCTTAATTTCAGTTAACTCAGTCATTCTGGACTTCTGATGGGGTTGAAAACTTAAAATCTTATAGTCAATCCTGGCTATTTACTTTGAGAGAAAAGATTAGAGAGGATGGTTTTCAGCTGACATTCATTCTAAAGCCAAGAAAAAAGCTAGGTTCAGAACTAAGTCTTTTAGTTAGGAGGGATGACAGAGGTTCTGGTTAGTCAACAAAATGATGGACTGGGTATTAGGTCTATCTTGTACCTTACTGACACAAATTGGTATAATTATGCTCTATTTGTATTTTGAGGGAAAAGTTTTATTTTAATAGGAAGGGTGATATGTAGGAGGAGCTAATGTGGGAGGAGTACAGAGAGGAAAAGGAGGAGGAGAGAAAGAGCTAGGTGACGAAATTGGGGAGGGGGGCATGGAGGCGAATGTTTGAGTGTCTCTGCCAGTCAAAGATAGTTGATATATCTAGGTTGGGTATTGGATTGCACTTCTGATTGTATGGATATCTTGTTATTGAGCATTACCAAACTTATAAAGCCCTTAATGAACATTAAAAAAATTGTATAAAAGCAAAAAGGATAAGGGTGGATGGAATAGGGGTTTTCTAGGGAAAGGAAATGGGGAAAGGGGATGGCATCTGAAATGTAAATAAAATATCCAATAAAAAATAAATTAAAAAAGACAAAAAATTATCAGATACATTATGCATGATGGTGCAAACAAACTTTTAAGGCAGGTGGATTTTTCTGAGTTCAAAGCCATATTGGTTCAATACACAGCCAACCTGGATTATGCAGTGAGTCCTTGTCTCAAAAAATGTTCTGAGGGCTTTAAATTATATTTACAAAATACTTTTTTATTAAACTTATTTATTCACTTTACTTTTCAATACCAGCCTCCAGTGTCTTCCCAGTACCCCTTATACCAATCCTCCCTACATCCCACCCTCCTCTTCTTTGGCAATGGAGAGGCCCCCCCTCAGGCTGTTAGCCCCTCTACTTCCCTCCCCCCATTAAGTGGTTGCAGGACTAGGCATACCCTCTCCCACCGATGCCAGTCAAGGTGGACCATTTTAGGAAACAGTATTCATAGGCAGATAGACAACACACTCAGGGCCAGTCCCTACTTCAGTTGTTGGGGCACTTGCTTGAAGACTAAACTGCTCATATGCTATGTATGTGAAGGGGGCCTAAGTCCAGCCTGTGCTTGCTCTTTGGTTGGTGATTCAGGATCTGGGAACCCCCAAGGTTCCAGATTAGTTGGCTCTGCTGGTCTTCCTTTAGCTTCTCTGTCTTCTTTGGGTCGCTAACTCCTTCCTGAGCTCTATCACTTTATTTCCCAACCACTGATCCCCCCAAACACACAATCCCTTCCTTTACTCTCCCTCCCTTCTTTATTCTTCTCTCTTCTTCTGAGAGGGTAGAGGCTCTCCTGGGTGTCTCCCAATCCTAGCACAAGAACTCTCTGCAGAGCTAGGCACATCCTCTTTTTATGCCAGACAAGGCACCCCAGTTAGGACAATGAATTCCACAGATAAGCAACAGTTTTAGGGATAGCCCCTGCTCCAGTTGTTGGGGGACCTATGTGAAGCACATCTGCTTCATATGTGGAGGGAGGCATAGGTCCAGCCCCTGTATTATTTTTGGTTGGTTGTTCAGATTTTGAGAGGCCTCAAGGATCTAGGTTAGTTGATGGTTGGTTTTCCTGTGGAACTCATGTTCCCATTGAGACCTCAATTACTCCCCCAACTCTTCCACATGAGTCCTGGATATCATTAGGATATCAGCATTTGTTATAGCAGGATAGTTGGACTCTAGTGGTGCCATATTGCTTTGGGACTTGTTGGTTGTATTCTTACTTGTCCTTTAGGCATCTGGTTTTTCCCATTGTTGGCTGGATGATTCCATTGGCAGCAGGGTTCTGGTCTGCATACAGGGAGTTGTCTCCTGATGCCCTCTGAGCTCTAGTGTGGCTGGAGTGACCAGAGTTGCAACTCTCTGAGGGGAAGCTGTAGCAAGGTGGGCTGCTGGGCCTCTTCTGTGGATACCGCTGCCCAGAGACAGTGGCAGGTGGCATGTAGCTGGTGGCTGGGGGCCAAGGTCAGGGCCACTGAGCAGGAAGTGGCTGCTGTAGGCTCAAGCACCCAGTTGCTTGGACCAACTAGAAATCTCTTTGGGAGAGAATACTCTTCCCTGTAGTGTTACAGCTTGTTAAGAGTGGCACTCTCAGACAATCTTTGATGAAATAACTCGTGTACTTTATTCCTTATGGATAGGACCTTATACACATTTGGGGGCAGTTTGGGATCTAGAGGTAGATGCTTTCCTATTGGCTTGGTCTCATATCTTAGTGATGCCTTATCTGCATGTAGAAGGACTTCAGTTATTGTCCTACATGACTGATTGTCATAGTTCTCTCAATGGGGTGTCGCGGTCACGTGTTCCAGGACAGGAACCTGGTTGGCAGTAGATTTAATTATCTATCTTTCTCAATTGTGAGCTGAGGCTCCTGAATCAGCTCAACCTTACCAGGTTTTCTGTCTGGTTGCACGTTCCACTGCCCCACAGCAGAGCTTCTCAGGAAAGTGGGGAGAGTCATAGGCCTGACGATGGAGGTCAGAATAACCAACTCTGCTTGATTGGTGAGGCAATGTTCCAAACGGATAGTTCTTTGGGTCTCCACAGGTCTTTGCAGAGAGGCAGGATGCTCTTGGGATCTCTTAAGGCTCCTTGGCACCTAAGAGTGAGCCCAGAGGTAGACAATTGAGTTCAGGAGACCACACACAAATCACCTCTGCTAGCTATGTCCAGGGCAGACCTGTTTAAAAAGGTATTGGTGGGAGAGGGCTCACAGCTGGTTAGTCTTGGGGCCCCAAGGCTTCCACAGGGGAGCAGAATGCTCTTGGTGTTGTACAAGTCTCTGCAGGACCTGAGATCAAGTCCAGAGCTAGTCAACAGATTTCAGGGAACCATAGGCAACTCACCTCTGTAGGCTGTGTTCAGGGCAGACCCAGATGGACTATTTTCAAAATATTTAAAGGACCAAGTCCATGCTAAGATAAAATATTATTGTAAATAGTATGAAAATTATATATTAAATGTTCTAATTTTTATCCTGTGTGGGTGAAAAACAAAATGTTAGCACATTAAATACCTAAGAATTATTATTGCAGGATGGTATGAATGTGCTGATGCTCACTTTCTTATTTTGTGTATTTTCTAAAATGTCAGCAATGAGGACACAGTATTTTTAGAATCATAATTTTATTAGTGTTCTTTATACCATCACAATAATGAATTTGTCTCTGATGTGCAAATTAAGTCTGTTTAAAGAAGGAAAGATACAAAAACAGGAGCCTTAAATGCAAAGAATACTCTTTTACTAAAATTAAAAATAAAACATAAAAGAGTACATATTATAAACCAGATATGCACATTGTGTTTTGAAAATGAAGAACTGTATGTTACTGAAATAATAGAGGATTTGTATCTATTTAAATTATGGTTCTTTCCACATTGTCTCACAGAAATTGGTTGTTTCCAGCACATTGAGTCAAACACCTTTTAATACCATTGTTGAGGTACAGGTAAGCTGTGTAGTCTTCTAAATCTATGAATAGACTTGTAAATGGTGTTAATGATGCTAACATCAACAGACATAGCTTTGTGTGTGTGTAAAAATGTGAGGTTTACATTTTTACATTAGAAAGAGCAAGAATAGGATCTTAAGATTTATAAACAGCCTCAAGAAAATATGAGTTCAAGTTTTCAGAGAATTGAAGAAAAAACTTTCTAAATTTCACATGGAATTCCAAAAGATCATAGAGCCAAAGCATGCTATGCAAACCAAACATCACTGGAGCTATCACGATACAAGACTTCAAATTATATTACAATGACAATATAGTGACAAAGACAGCCTGCCACAAATGTCAAATTAGATATGTAGACAGATAGAAAAAAATATAGGGCCTGGAAATAAACCTCCATAGTTATGGACATTTAATATTTGACAAAAGTGTCAAAAACATAACTGGATAAAGAAGACTTTAACAAATGTTGCTGACAACACCAAATATACACTTATAGGAGGTCAATATTGTTCATCCTTCACAAAAATCAATTCAAAATGGATCAAAGCCTGCAATATTAGACCTCAAACTGTTAGAAGAAAATATGGGGAAACACTTAAGGATAAAGACATAGTTCAGAACTTCCTTGATGGGATTTTATTACCATAGAAAGTACTGCAAACTACTGACAGAGGAGATCCCACAAGATTAAAAAGCTTTTGTGCAGCAAGGGGAATTATCAGCAGAGTGAACAGTGTGCAGAATGGGCAAAAATATAATATTTATGATATATAAGGAACTGCAAAAATTAAACTTGTCCCCAAACTGCCAGTCAGTAAATGAGCCAATGAACTGAACAGTTTTCAAAAGAAAAAAAACACAAATGACTAGTAGATATTATTTTTAAAAGTGTTCAACTCTTTAATTATTAGGAAAATGCAACTTAAAATTGAGAGTCTATTTATATCATCAAGAAAATAAATGCCAAAAATTATTGATAAATATGTGAGAGGAAAAGGAACTCTTACTCATTGTTGTTGGGAGTGTAAATTGCTAAAGCTACTACAAAAATCTGCATGGCAGTTTCTCAAAAAATAGACAATATAATTATCATATGACCCAGTAATACAACTCCTGGTATAAGCCCAGAAAACTTAAAGTCCTAATATAGGGATATTTACACAACCATTTTATTACTATTTTATTTCACATTAGCAAGGAAATGGAATCAGTTTGGATGTACCTCAACAGATAAATGGATAGTAAAATGTAGAAGACAGACACAATGGAATGTATCATTCATAAAGAAAAATGAAGTTATAAAATGTGCAGGAAAATAGATGAATTTTGGTAATTATTATATTGACAAAATGACCAGACTTAGCAAAAACACATACTGCATGTTGTTTCTCATGAGTGAATTTCAGCTGTAGTTTTATGTGTGTGTATGTGTGTGTGTGTTGTGTGTTTACTTGGGTGTAAATGTACACATAGATCATGAAGCTAGGAAGGAGACCAGGAGAGGTACAGGCTTTAAGGTAGAGATGAATCACGTGATAGGAAAGTGGAAAGAAGGGGATATTGGGAGTGGTAGGGCACTCAGCAGAGGAGGGGTTTGAGGAAAAGGGATTAATATGAATGAATCACCTACGAAAGCGCCATAATAAAGCCTATTACTATGTACATTATTTAAAAGGATAAAGAAAGAAAGGAATGAGTCTACATATGGAGACACAGGCAGAGCGTGCACTCGGGGGAGCAGAATAGTCACAGAGGAAAGCATTCCTGGGACAAGGCTTTAGATGGTTGGAGATTACTTTTTACACAAATTGAAATTCAGAAAGCGAGGGGAAGAAAAATAAATGGCATTTATAAAAGCATGGAACTGGGAAGCCTGCAGCAGGGTGAGCAAAGCACAGAAATAAGCTAAATTCTTACATCTACACAAGTTTACAGTGGGAAGATAAGGCTGAAGGGCTGATCGTGTGCCCAGTGCTCTACACGGAGGGTTTGATAGGAGCTGAGTGACGTAAGACAGGTGCTCAAGATCTCAAGTGGAAATATCATTTCTGCCTCTGAAGAATGATATGATCACAGGAAACACATTCTCTCATAGGATGAATAGGTGAGTCTGTAAGGTAACTATAGTAACGTTGGCTGTGGTCCATTCAGTAATTAGGAATATTCTTGGGAAACTACATCATTTGTGAATGATAAGTGTTCTTATTTGTTACTCTTATATTGTGACATTTTTCTTTTTCTTTTTAAAAATTTTAGTCAAACAAGCCTTTGGTTAGTTTAAAGGACAGATGAAAGAGACGTGCTGTGAGCAGAGTCCAGCTTGGGTTGTGCTCTGATGCTGGAGTGTGGGATAAGCAAGGCCTGAAAGGAGGAAGTACACAAAAGAGGAAGGGACAGAACTTTCAGAGACACAAATTTTATCTGGGGGAGAAGGATCTGGAAAAGAGACAGAAGAACTGTCACTGGAACCAGAAGACAGGCCTTAGGAAGGAAAAAGTTTAGTGTGGCCAGATACTTTCGATCAGCAGGAAAGACAAAAAGCAAAAACTTATTTTGGCAGTGACATTGCCGGTAAGGTAATATTTACAAAAGGGTTTAGTGAGTAGTATTGGCAGAAAAATGTGAGCAATGTGACACAGAGGACCCCAGGGGATGCTCTCCTCTAAGTGCTCATAGGTATACAGAGGGAAGAGGCAGAAAGGCAAGGCTGAGGGACAAATTACACAGTACACTCAGAGCGCGCCAGCACACATGTGGCTGGAAGAAGAAGCCAACACGGAGGACAACATGGTTAAAATGAGAGACGCCACGTGTGTTCTTCTTAGATGAAATCCCAGCTGCTGCTGGAAACAATCAAGGGCATAATTTTATTCCAGGGAAGCAATGTAAGAAGGGAAAGTTGGCAAAGATATATACAGACATATTTTATGTAAAATAGAGAAAGGTTAGGACTTCTCACATCAGATGGCCTTTTCGTCACAGTGTGGCTACTCTTACGGAGTCATAGGCTATATAAGGGGTCAAAGTGGGAAAAGCCTGAGGGAGACTGCTTCTAGGCTCAGCTGCAGACAGACAGGAATGTCCCCAAGAGAAAACTGAATGGAGCTAGTATCTTTAAAGTTAAGACAATTTCAAAATTGATCTCAGAAGATGTTAATATTTCTAGGTCTTTCAAACAGTGGCCTTTATTTAATTTTTATTACTAACCTGAAAAACTGGTACCAGTGCCCAGCTGGCCCACAACATACCCATGGGTTCCGAAGTAGTTTCTTCACTGAGTTTTATGTTTTAGCCAGCTCTTGTTGTGTATCACAGGAACGTCTGTGCCAGGCACTTTTGTTGGTTGGGCTTCCAAATGTGTTCAGGATGTCACTGGGGATCTACAGCCCAGCAGGAATACTGGGGATACTTCTCCACCATGAAATTATATTGTTTTTTTTAAGTTGAAATTTCTCTATTTTAGGTAATGCATCCAATATTCATCACCCAAAGAAGAGTACAAAATTACTGCACAGATGCAGCTGTAGTTGTGCCTTCATTAAATAAATATGTCATTAAGTAAAAACATCCTTAGTTATGTCAGTCAATTTGACAATAAATAAAGTTTGTCACTAATAATGTGTCAATGTCACCTTAAAAAAAAAAAAGAAAGGCACACCCACTATGGTGTCATGAACTAAGATTGAGTCCAGATTTCAGCCTCTCTCTGTCTTCAGTCTTTTCATATATCTGTAAGAGTCTAATCTGTGCATGCCTGCAGGCTGTCTTATGAATCTGTCCCTAGGTCTGTCTCAAACAAAAGGCTTCGCTCTGTATTTACGAAGCCACAAAGAAAGCATCACATGGATGAAGGAATGAAGGATACTTTACAGAAATCTTGAGGTTTAAAAAGCTGACTACAACTGACTCCAATTGACCCAGAACGCAAACAGTAACACCAACGTCATTGTTTGTCAAGCAATAGCACTGTGTTATGTTCAACATGTAAGATGGATGTTTATTTTTATAAACTGTCCCCAGCAAATGATCATCAGAACACAACATGCAAACAAACATGCATTGCTCTGGGTCAGGAGCATTAAAGAGTCTATAATTTTAAAATCACAGTGATTATTATCTTATGTTATAGAAGTTGATTATATGCTAAATCTAAGGCAAGTGAGGGTGATTGTCTCACTGTTCTCTTAAAGGCAGGTAAATAAGCATATTGAGTCCTTAGTAGGATAGCAGTCTTAAGTGACCTGCAGCTGTATTATTAGCTATGACTGTGAGGTCCAAGAAAACTTCTAGTCTCTTAGGATGTAAGAGACATTTTTATCATAATGCATTCGCACAAAGTTAACTAAGAATTTTATGCTACATTTTAGTCTTCAAGTGGAAAAGCATCTAGTTTGTTTTATCGTTCTATGTTGGGCTTTTTCAGAAACTGGTACACACATGTCTATCTTGGCCATTAATTCTCATTTCTGTAGATTCTGTACTTATGCTCTCAGCTTGGGAAATAAGCTACGACTTCTTTAAATAAAGATAAATTCTCAAAGATAAATTCCTTATAGCCTACAAAAAACCCCAAGCCAAACAACAGCAACAACAACAGCAGCAGCAACAGCAGCAGCAACAACAACAAAACATCTACTTTACAGAATGTTGCTCCCTTGTTGGAGTATGCATGGGATTTTCTGTTTATACTTTTCACTGTAGTTCAGTATCTCCTATCACGTTCCTATGCTTTCCAGCTTCTCTCTATCCTAAATGAAAGTCAGTATTTATTTCCTTTGAGTGCTTACTACATGTCCTAGTTTAGTACTCTCTGAATACTACTGAAGACCTGGTGAAAATTTTCTATGAAGGCCAAATTGATGTCCATTAAAAGATAAACTGACAGAAAATGTACCTATTCACAGTGGAACATCTATCCACAAAAGACAGAGATTATATCATCCATAACATGCATGAGTTTGGAGGGTATAATGTAGCAAGGAAGGACACATACTGTATGACTTCATTCACATTTGGACTATGGGAATATTTGTCTCATAGAAATTGAGGGTAGAGTAGAGGTTAGTGGAGGCTGGAGGTAGGCAGGAATGCGGAAAGACGGGGAAATGCTCATTATTTATCTGTGATAGCAATTTGATTTTTTTCTTAGATACATGCCACTTAATTATTTATGACCAGTTTAAAAACACATTTTATTTATGTATATAGGTGAAGTGTTTTGCCTGCATGTATGCCTGTGCATCATATGTATGCGGTGCCCTCAGAGGATCCCCTGGATCTGTAGTTATAGAAGGTTGTGTGCTGGCCCTGGTGCAATTTTCCCCTCAGGGTATCCAAGCACTTTTGCAAACCTGGCTCCTTCCAGTGTGAGTTTATCTGGGGCAAGTGGGTTGGGCAGGATCTTGGTTGGAGTGAGTGCAGGAAAAAAGCCTTCTCAGGACAGTTTTCAGTGAAACAGCTTTTTTTATGGGACGTGTATACAATCCTTGGGGAGAGGATAGGGGTTTTTGAGATGAGTGTACATCATTGTCTGAGGGTGAGGTACTGAAAATGCTTCATTTACATGAAGAGGAATTCAAGGTGCTTGCTGGACATGTCCTTATAAGGAGAGTAGACGTTTTACTTATAACCTGGCCACCAGGCTACCTAAAGAGGTGAGGGTTGCAAGGCTATGTGTGCTGGGACATACAGGCCCACAGCAGGGAGAAAGCTGTCCTACTTCTCTTTGTCTTGGGACAAGATTTTCGGGGTTTAGACATGTCTTGACCTCACTCTTCCTCTAGACTTCCTATCACACAGCTTTCTAGCCCCACAGTTGCAAGCTGTCAAGTGGGCGGAGGAAATTGAACTTTGGTTTTCAGAAAGAACAGCTAGTAAACTTCTTATCATTAATCCATCTCTTCAGCCCCTTTGATACTAATTTTAAGAGATTTATTTTGTTATTTTCTGTTTTCCTTGCCTGTATTTCCATGTGCACCATGTCTGAGCCTGGTGCTTGAGTCAGAAGAGGTACAAGAATCCTCTGAGACTGGAGTTAGAGATGGTTGTAAGCTGCCATGTGGGTGGGGTGAATTCAATCTGGGTGTTATGTAAGAGCAACAAATATTCTAAACCACTGAGGCAACTCTTCATCCCCCTAGATGCCATTTGATTAAAATATAATTACTTCTTCCTTCCCTTTCCTCCCTCCAGCCCTTCTTATGTCTACCTCTTTTAATTGCTACCATGTAAGTCTCTCTCAACTGATGGTTTCTTCTCTTTATTACTGTTATACACACACACACACACACACACACAAATATGAAATACAAGCTAGTGAGTCTGTGTGTGTGTTTCCCTTTTTTTTTCTTGTGTGGAATTACTTATTTCCTGTTTTCTTGGATGTAGTAATCCTCCTTTCATTGGGTTTTTCCTTGTATTATTTTTTTTTTGTAGGGCTGGATTTGTGGATAGATATTGTTTTAATTTGGAATGGTCTTGAAATATCTTCTTTTCTCCATCTATGGTGATTGACAGTTTTGCTGGGTAGGTTGGCATCTGCAGTTTTTTAGAGGTCGTGGGATGTCTTTCCAGGCCCTTCTTGCTTTTAGAGACTCTGTTAAGAAGTAGTTTGTAATTCTGAGAGGTTTGCCTTTGTGTGTGACCTGCCGTTTTTCCCCTGGTGCTTTTAATATTCTTTCTTTCTTCTGTATGTTTTGCATTATGTGCTAGGAGAATTTTCTCCTCTGTTCCATTCTAATTGATGTTCTATAAGCTTCTTGTTTGTTTATAGGCATCTCTTTCTTTAGGTTGGGAATGTTTTCTTCTATGATTTATTGAACATATTTTCTTGTCCTTGCATCTGGGATTCTTTGCCTTTATCTATTCTTATTATTCTTAGGTTGGGTCTTTTCTTGATGTCTCTGATTTCCTGGATGTTTTGTGTTTGGAATTTTTTTTTTCTTTTTAGATTTAACATTATCTTTGACTGATATACCATTTTCTTCTATTGCATCTTCTACACCTGAGATTATCTTTTCCGTGTCTTGTATTCTGTTGGTGATCTTATGTTTGTTGTTCCTGTTCCCTTCCATCTCCAGGATTCTCTCACTTTGTGTTTTCGTTATCGCTTCTATTTCCATTTTCAGGTCTTGGACAGTTTTATTTATGTCCTCACTTCTTTAATTGTATTTTTCTGTATTTCTTTAGGGGATTTATTCATTTCCTCTTTAAAGGCCTCTATCTTCTCTATAAGATTGGATTTAAGGTGCTTTTCTTGTGCTTCTGTTGTGTTAGAATATCCAGGGCTTGATGTAGTAGGGTAGCTCCCCTCTAAAGGTGCCAAATTGCCCTGGCTTTGGTTGATTGTGTTCTTTTAAGGGGGCTTTCAGCCATTTGTATGTCTTGAGTCCCTGGATGTTCCTATTGTGTAGGAAGCCGGGGTCAGGGGTTCCATTGCAAGATGGCGCTGGCCTCGTGTCTTCCCACTGGTAAACAATTAACAGCGCAGCTGCAAAGGCAGAAAACCCGCCAAGTCACTGGCCAATCCCGAGGCGTAATATTGGGTGGTGAGCAAACAGCCAATCAGAAGTGAATACGTCACTCTAGGGTGTATTTTAAGCTAGGCCCCTTCTTGTTTTCAGCCCTTCCGCTCCTTTCCACTGCCTTCCGCGTCCTTCCACGTTTTCCACGTTTGCTGATTCAGAGTAAAGCCTCGTTTTGCAGTAACTACCCGAATTGCGTCTCTCGTGTTTCTCTCCCGCGGGTGAGGGAGGACATGGGAGGTGCGCGGAACACTATTATACTATGTAATGGGAGGGGTCCCAAGGTTGATCATCCTGGTGTGGCAGGCCTCTGATGCATATCCTAAGGCTGTATGGTTCCAGGTCAGCAGGTCTGAGAAAGGTGGCTGGAAAGGTGGTGGGATAGTTGATATCTTCCTGGGATAGTAGGCTGCTCAGGGCAGCTAGGGGTGCCCCAGAGGACTCAGTAGGAAGGGGAGATGGGTGCAGGGAGGGAATCTAACCATTATGGTTCCAGATCATCAGGTCTGATGGAGTTGGGTGGAGAGGTGGCAGGACAATCCCACTTTTACTTTTATCAGATTCAGGTATCCAGTCTTATGATGAGATTCTTCATCCACTTGGAGTTGAGTTTTGTTCAGCGATATGTATAGATTAACACTCATCTACATGCAGTTATCCAGTTTAACAAGCACCATTTGTTAAAGATGCTGTATTTTCATCGTTGTGTATTTTTGGCTTCTTTGTTAAAAATATCATCCATGATTTTTTTTTTTTTTTACAAAGGTGAGTTATAGTTGACTGAAGTCAGTGTTCTTGATACCTTTAATCTATATGTTTTTAGGCATAAATCTAATCTCTGTTCTGAATATTTTTTCAGGTCTTCAGTTGATTTTCCATTTATTCCAAATACTGTTCTGGGGGGATGCTAAACTTTCTGGGCTCCAAATTTTCATCCGCAGCACAATCTAAGTTTTCATCAACTGCAAACAGTTCTGTTTGGATCTCCTCCTTTTTATGAGTTTGTCAATTGTGTTTGCTCCCCTCCTGCCATGCACTGCATACCTTACAAAAGGCCTTTCACCTCTCTGACTTAACCTATCATTTCTCTTTTTATTCTTAATGCATTCATTTTGCACAAAGGAAAGCTCCAGAAAACATTATGCCAAATAAAATAAAGTTCCAAGTATCCTTTGAAATGGCCTGATTTTAATATTCTCCCACTACAGATATTTTGAACCTCAAAAGGAAGCTTTCTAGAAGTCAGGATACTGTATAATATTTTACCAGGAGAATGATGAAAAAAAAATCAGAAGGTTTAAAAAGTGAAATCTGCACAGCTGCAAGTTTACTGAGGAGAAGAGCCAAGCTAGCTCCACCAGGCTCCAAAGAGGTACGAAGTGTAGCTTTTATCTCCTGTAGCAATATCACAAAATTAGTCTATGGCCAAGGAAGCAGTGGGGTTGTTGGGAAATATAGAACTGCCTATGACATATCTATACAATATTTTCATTTACCATTACCTTTAAAGTATGACAAAGTATGAATGCAATGGTGATTGCCAGTTAGAGTGCCCTTGGCCACAGTAATTATCAATTAGGATTCGGATACTTTCTACGAGCAGTGAGGCACATGTTGCATTTGCATCGTTCACAATGAAACCACACACACTTGGCTAGTCTTTACTGCGTTTGACACTTGCAATGAAGGCAGAAGCTGTAAGGTAGTTTGTTCTTCTTCGATCAGTCCCCTGAATAGAAGACCTCAGACCTCTTTTTCCTTGCGCATGTCGTTTAAGGCAGAATTTGAACTTCAGCTCAGAAGTACTCATTTCTCTTTCCAGTCACGGGGACTCATATTTATTCTCAAATTTGTGTTTTGAGAGAGGTTTGTTCTGATACTGGCAAGTGGTATCTAATATGTAAAGTTTTACCAGGAGAACATTACTGCTATGCAGAACCATGAAAAATCTCACCCTAAAGAAAAACTCCTTGAAAAATGTACCAATTTCTACCTTATTCCTGTCTGACAGAGCCTAAAAATAGAGGCTTCAAATCAAAAGCAACAAAGGCTTGATTCTACAAAACTGTCTTATGTGCATTTATCCACACGAATCTCAACTTCCCACTTAAGACAGCAGAAGTGTCAAGGAACAAAACCCCTTGTCTTTCCACCCCCTTTAAATATACCCTGCTTGTCAAATGAAAACCATTGATAGTGTATGGTATTTCTCACATTGCAGCAGTAACATACTTTGTAATAAAAATTGGGAAGGATTGCTAGCATTTTTTTTTATTTTGTACATGTCATTTAGACACAAAGTTTCATTTATTCTAAGCAGATATCAGAACACAGAAGGGGCATGTATAAGACTGAGGTGAAGCAAATGAAGTTGAAATTGGGTTTACTCTCTGTTGTCATTCTCCCAACTTTTTATTTCTTTCTGTTTTGAGGGTCTTTGTTTCAGTTAATTGGAGAAACGATGATAAACTATAGAGCTTGTTCTTCAAAACGGCCACAATACAAATGAAAAATAGGGCTGGGTGGTGTGTGAATGGCTGAACAAAATCCAGCTTAAGCTGAGTCTAAATCTACACTGTAAGTCCTTCCTTTAACCCTATCCAATAATCCAGCAGTTATATATGTTATATTTATGTAACATATAAAATATGTTACATATTTTAAGTGAGTTCAATTTGTAAGAACAGATTAAGTTAATAAACAAAGCCCAGTCTAGTATAAAATATTTACCTACTCCTGAAGTTGTCTAGTGTGACCGATCAGTTTCTGCCTCAGATCACCAAGGTCTCATGTCTGCACACAAGCCTGGTATACATTCAACAAACAATGCTTTTAAGTAAAGACACCCAGGAACCACACTGCTGTATCTGTATCCTAGCGCCACACAGAAGAGACTTGGACAACTCTCCCTCACTTGGAATGAAGTCTCAACCAGTAGGTGTCTCAGAATTTCTAAAGGAATTCACATGTCAGCCAAAGGGAAAGCAGCACTGGTGGCCCAGAGGAGGAAGTCCAGGGAAGGGAGGCTCCCTGGCAGCAGCTGTGGAGTATTCAGAAGCACTAGGGGTAGTTAGTGGTTGCCAGGTGGGGAACTTCTTGAAATCAAGAGCATATTTGACAGAACACTGCAAATAATTTGAAAGAGATATAGATTGATCGCGGTGGAAGATTGAGAAGTGTAAAAGACTGTTTAGAGCAATGAAAGCACAATAGACAAGATGGTGTTTATTGTATCACTGAGTGATACAAAGGGTTAGCATTTAGAGATGGAGCTGCCCCAGTGGGAAGAAGCTAAGCACTTTTATTCTAATGTGATTGGAGGATCAATGAGAAGCCATGCCAAAACATTTGAGAGAGAAGTGTTGTAAAAAGGAAGGTAAGGCAAGGGTAAAAGTATTTACTGCCCAGACCGATTCCCTGAATTTTATTCAGAAGGTTCACATAGTAAATGGAAAGAAATGACTCCTGCAAATTATCTTCAGACCTTCTCTCCACAGCAAGAGGTGGCACAAGTGCCTCCACACAAAAGAAATAAAACAATTAAATTAAAACAAAAAGAAGATGGGGTAACATGTTCTATAAAAAAGAGGAAAAAGACCTAAAAGTAAAGTATCATATTTGATATCAGTAAGAATGATGACCCAGTGAGAATACTGAAGAGGCCAGTGTGTGACCATGAGAACTAGGGAGTTGGGGCTGGGGCTGGGGCTGGGGCTGGGGCTGGGGCTGGGGCTGGGGCTGGGGCTGGGGCTGGGGCTGGGGCTGGGGCTGGGGCTGGGGCTGGGGCTGGGGCTGGGGCTGGGGCTGGGGCTGGGGCTGGGGCCTGGGGCCTGGGGCCTGGGGCCTGGGGCCCGGGGCCCGTGTGTAAGTGCAGCTGGGTGAGAGCTGCTCAATAGGGTGGGAACATAGTCCTCCATGCTAAGGCTGCTCCCTCCTGGTGATGTCTGCTCAGATGTAGTGGTGCATTTATTCTTGTCATTTAAGGTTCATGCTCTGCTTCTTTAAGGCAACACTTCTGTATTCACCTTTTAGAGTCAAATTAAGTTGACTTTGTATGTTGAATTTTATTCTAAAGTTGGCCACTAGAGGGCATTGCTTTATTTCAATAAAGGGGCATAATATAAACCCAAATGTCTGTCGTCCTAATTTTACGAAGGTACCTGTCTAGTATAAAGGAAAACTTAGTCACACAGTATTTCAACTGTAACCTTAGTTCTCAGTCATTTTGCTATTTTTCTTGTTTTTCTTTTTCTTCTCAGATAGGGTCTCACTATATAGCTCAGGCTACACTGGATCTTACTGTGTATCTAAGGCTAGCCTCAAACTTACGACATTCTTGCCTCAGCCTACCAAGTACTAGAGTTACAGATGTGCACTCATTCATGCTTCGTCTGTTGGCTCCCTTTGGTTTTAGCACTCCTCTTCCTCAGGCCTTTCTTTTAAATATATGCCATTGTTTACACCATATGATGTGAATTTAACAAAATGGTATAAATGTTTAGTTCTTATTAGTATTTTTCACAAAACAAAAGCAACTCCCCAAACTCATAAAGCTGAGATGGGGACTTGGTAGAAATGAGGAAGGGAGGCTGAGGGTCTCAAAGAGTACAGGGGAAGGAAGAGATGAGTGTGCCCAGAATACATAATACACATACATGGAATCATACAAGAATAAACTTACAGTAAGAAAAAAAGCAAACATAAATTGTTTATCTTCTGTTACAACAAACGCATACACATGCACATGTATTTTCACACATATGTATTTTCACACATATATAAATGCTGGGGGAAACACAGGGCTCATAAGTGCAGCACAGCTTGGATCTTACTAACACAGAGCAGCAGATGACAGTCGTGCCAATGATTGAGCCGTGGATGGATCTGGCCTCCTGCTGCCTTATGTCACACCAGACTTCTGTCTTAGGAACTTCAGTATTCTATCTGGTACTCAACTACTTTTGTTATTCAGCCAACCAAGAAACAAATGAGGCTAAGAGTATGATCCTGAGACTCTAAAGAAAGCCTCTCCACAGGGTGTTTAGACATAGGGCTCCTCAATCCCTGTTAATGAATGAAAAACACTCCCATAATTTGATGGACCTCAGGGAAGATAGAAAGATTATATATTAATGAACCCACTCATATTATTGACTCTTCCAGTGATGGAAAATAGGCCCAGGTGTTAGCATGGCCAGCTACAATCATAGCATTGAAAGGAGGGCTGGATAGAAAATACTGTAACAATAACCAAGACCCTGAAGTTACTCTTTGGGGTAATATATCTCCTGTGTTCTGCTCAGGCACATCTCTGACCACTAAGTGAGTTCATCCATGCATAATATAGTACCTGACATACATTCTTATCTATTATATCTGGCAATGTACTAACTAGGTCTCTGCCTGCAAATGGAAAGTCAATACATTCCATATTTAAAAATAAGAGAGTAGAACATTGGATTGCAAAACCCAACTTTGTTTCTCAAGCCACTTTGAAATAAGCCATATGAGCACTCCTAACTTGTTCAAGTGGGGGAATAGTGTTACTTAATTCCTTTTTATTAAAAATGACTTTGTTCATAGTACATGCCATTGTATGTCGAATTATATCTTTGTATCTTTGAGGGTTTTATTCACTAATTAATCAGGTGAAAAGAAAATAAGTTGGTTTTACCTTTTGTAGTCTAAAATTTTTTTCATCAACTACTTTCAATTCTAGCAGAAGAAGGTCACTTTTAAAGATAACCTTGCTGGTTTTGTCAGACCAGCACAACTGTCACCTTTACTTAAAGAAGATTTAAAATATTTCTCTTAGACTCTTATCAACCCTATAACTGTTACAAAATTAAATTCCCCAATGTAATTCATTTGCTGGCTCCATTCATTTTGGGTTGTGTTAGTAATAAGGCAGACATATTTAATACTGGGCATTGGCAGTGAATTCTTTTTTTCCGTGTCTACAAAAACCTAAGGGTCTTTCATCATTGTCTTTCACACACCCAGCCTGTCTCTAGGAGACGTTTTAGGGTTGTGTGACTGTTGGTCTAAATGTTCTCTTGTGCAGAATTTTATCCAGTCACACCCATCATCTTTAGCTCTTTGTATGTGATCAGTGATGTGGGAACAAACTCACGCGGTGGGGGAGTCCTGAGGCGGGCGTTCCACGCTGCCGGTTCCCGTTCCACATACACACAGCCCAGCGGCTAGGTCAACGCCAGGTGGGTCACACACAGGAGAAAGTCCAGTTCCAAAGGGATTTCAAAAGCTTTATTGTTCATGGTGTGGTGGATGGGTCTGGATGATGCACACCCCCCCTTAAGCCAGGGAAGAACTGGCTTAAATTGGGAGGGGGAAGAGGGGAGGGGATAACTTAATTAGCTATGCCCCCTAGCCTTTAGATAACTCATTAATACGTAGATCTCTCAAGGCTGAAGCCTGTTAGTCATGCCTTCTACCTGTGTTCTACATGACTGAATGGGGAAGGTTAAATGGAGATTAGACCACAAGGAGTCAGGGCCCTGGGTTCTGGGGGCGTGGCTGAACACCTGCGGTTTCTCCCTTGGGGTCCTGGGTTCCAGGCCCATGCCCACCCAAGAACCAAGATACCCTTTCACGGCCCAACATAGTGATGACTTGGCTTCATTGCTACTTAAAGCTTTCAGTTTGGTTTAGTAGAACATTATTTAAAAATGCTTGAAGCTCTCTGTCAGATGTAGGGATGGTGAAGATCTATTCCCAACCTGTAGGCTGTCGTTTTGTCCTATTGACAGTGTCCTTTGTCTTACAGAAGCTTTCCAATTTCATGAGTTCCCATTTATCCATTGTTACTCTTAGAGCTGGAGCCATGGGTGTTCTGTTTAGGAAGGTGTCTCCTGTACCAATGAGTTCAAAGCTATTCCCCACTTTCAGTTTTATTAGATTTACTGTATGCAGTTTTACATTGAGGTTTTTGATTTACTTGGACTTGAGTTTTGTGCACGGTGATAGATATGAATCTATTGGCATTCTTTTACATGCAGACATCCAGTTAGACCAGCACCCATTTGTTGAAGATGCTTTCTTTTATCCAATGTATGGTTTGGCCTTTTTTTTCCCCCCAAAAAAATCAAGTGTCTGTAGGCATATGGGTTTATTTCAGGGTCTTAAATTTCATTGATCAACGAGTATCAGGCAGTTATTATTATTATTGCTATTGCCTCAGTACAACTTGAGGTCAGGGATGATGATAATTGAGATTTTTTTTATTGTTCAGGATTGTTTTCGTGATTTTTTTTCCTATATGAAGTTGATAATTGCTCGTTCAAGGTCTGTAAAGAATTGTATTGGAGTTTTGATGGGAATTGTATTGAAAGAAAATGTAGTACATCAATCCAATAAAATACTATTCAGACATTAAAAGCAAAATAAAAACATCAGGAATTTTGCAGGCAAATGAATAGAACTTGAGACCATTATCCTGAGCAAAGTAACCCAGACCCCAACCAACGTGCATGAAATGTATTTACTTATAAATACATTAAGGCAGAGAATTGAGAACCATGAGGAAAGACCAAGAAAGTTAACTAAGCTGGACCCTTGGGGCCTCTCAGAGACTGAACCACCAGCCAAAGAATATACACTGGCTGGACCTAGTGCCCCCCCACCATGTTTATTAGATGTGCATCTCTCTCTTTATATGGTTCCCCTAATAACTGGAGATGGGGCTATCTCTAAAGCTTCTGCTTGTCTGTGAAATATATTACACTAACTGGGATGTCTCATCTGGCCTAGGTGGGAGAGAATGTGCTTAGTCCTGTAGAGAGTTGGTGTGCCAGGGTATGGGAGATACCTAAGGGGACCTCCAGCCTTTCAGAGGGGAAGGAGAGGGGGCATGGGAGAGTGACTGTGTGAAGGGGAGACCTGGGGGGAACAGTAATCAAGCTGTAAAGGGAATAAAAGTAAATGCTAAATAAAAAACTCTTGAAGCTTTAACAAATACCATTAATGGGCCAGCAAGATGGCTTATAGCAATGGTTATCAATCTTCCTAATACTGTGACCTTTGAATACAGTTTCTCATGCTGTGATGACCCTAACCATAAAGTTATTTTTGTTGCTACTTCATAACTGTAATGTTGTGACTATTCCAAACTGTAATATAAATATCTAAAATAAAGAATATCTAATATGCAACCCCAAAGGGATTATGGTCCACAGGTTGAGAACTACTGTCTTAGAAGGTAAAGGAATATGTCCTATAAGCGTTGAGCTAAGTTCTTAGATTTTTTTTAAAAATTTAAATTACATTAATTAATTAATTAATGTGTATGTGTGTGTGTGAGAGAGAGGAGAGAGACAGAGAGAGAGAGGAGAGAGACAGAGAGAGAAGAGAAAGAGAGAAAGAGAGAGAGAGAGAGAGAGAGAGAGAGAGAGAGAGAGAGAGAGAGATATGTTCAAGAACAACTTAAGAGAGTCAGTTCTCTCCTCTCAGTTTTTCTCTCCTTTCAGTTTGTGGGTTCCCAGGGACGTAACTCAGGTCATCAGGCTTAGCTACAGGATCTTTATCTGAAGACCCATCCTGTTAGTCTCGTTAAATCATTTCATAAGACCCATAAACTGAATGTTTCCATACAGCAAACAGTTGTATCATATGTCAGAGAGCAGGCCATGGAATTAACTGTTTAATAACAGTAGCATTTCCTACTGCTTCATGTTTAGTGTGAAATAGTTCACAGTTAGGGCCAAGAGAAGCACTGTGGTCATAAATAAGCAGCTCTACAGTGGGTAGAGAAGTGGTTACTCCACTGCGACTGTCCTGCCTGGTGTCTCTGTCTTTGGCTCTGTAACCTAGTTCATAAATCAATTTACCAATTAGGCTTTAGAGAAATGAAGGGCTGCAGGGCTAGTCTAATTTCTCAATTACCTTTACCTTAACTAAAGGCTAGACACTCATCAATATTAGTGGACTCTGAAATCATTTGCATATCTTGTCCTATCTTCTGCCTGTCAGTGGTTTTATCGTCTATCTAATTACCGAACTTTATAACACTTACAGCACTTTTAACTTATATAGAAGATGCACATCCCTGAAAAAGAAAATTATTTTCATTAGAGCCAGTTAAGAGATGATCACTAAATAAATAAGGATTTTTAATGGAGCACAATTTCCTTAATCAAATTAACTCTCCTAAATATTCTGTCTGTAATGTCAAGATAAGACTCCAAAGGCAGTAATTGGTTGAAGATTAAGTCCTATTTTTCTTTCTCTTGAACTTATCATTGTGGTTAGCTCTTGGTTGCTCATGATATTATGCAGAATTTGATATGAAAAATGCAAGACTTTGAGATGCATCTTCTGTTCTCATTTCTTAACTCCGTCACTGAGCGCCTTCTAAGACAGGGCCATTGCTATTGGTAGGGGGCACAAAAGTAGGAAAAGAGCTTAAAAAAATTATAAAATTTCCATGTCCAAAGGAGTGTGTCCCTGCCTTCCTGGGAACTGTGAGGAGTATGAATGACTGGTCATTGTATTGTTCCAGTATGGCCGTAAGGCTTTTGATGTGCTTTAGATAGAATTTCTCTGTAAGGGGCAGTGCTGAAGGCATTAGTAATGGCATTTTCTGTGTAGTGAGCTGCTGTTTCAGCGGCTGCACACGTGCATTTTCCAAGATGGCGCTGGCCGCATGGTTCCCCAGCAGTAAACAATCATTCTGCGCAGCTGCTAGGCAGAAAGAGCGCCAAGCCACTGGCCTATCCCGAGGCGTAATATTGGGTAGTGAGTGAACAGCCATTCAGAAGTGAATACGTCACTCTAGGGTGTATTTAAGGGATCCTCTTCCGGTTTCTTGGGTCTTTCCGCTTTATCGTATGGAGTAGTAAAATGTTCCTCGTGGCAGTAAACCCAACTATCGTATCCTGTCTTTATTCGTGGGCGAAAAGGGATTTTGGGGGCGCGCGTTACATTTCTGTTTGTGTAAATACTTTATTTTTCACGGTTCACCCAAATGCCTTCCTTAGGTGCTTTCATGGCTATGTATAAAACAGCCGCACAGTATGAGTTTTATTTTCTCCCTTTGAGTAGCCCAAGAGTCAGCCAGGTTAACCATGTTAAATGATCTGCCCACTGCCATCAATAAGTGAGGAAAGTGGCACCAAGATTCAATCTTACCTTTGCTGTAACTACTTCCTTCTTCAGTAGCCATTTCCCATAGACCTCCTCAGTCAGGACACAGGTTTTTAGAATGTGTCGCATTGATTTTCTCCCCTGCCCTTTGAGGAAGGTATTGTTTTAGTCTGTTAACTTGAGCACTCTGTCTAACAGTCCCTGCAGTGGTACAAGTTCATAGAGCAGAGTTTATAACCGGCAGCATAGAACTGCTTTTTAAATGCCTAGTTCACAAGTGTAACTCTTTCTCTATTTTGAGATCAATCTCTTGTTACTAGGCATCTGCATTCATCGATACCACTCAACAAGTCTTAAACTCAATTATACACAACCCTACTTTGCTCTGGAGCCATTAGAAGACCTGTGGATGATTCTGTGCATTAAGAAGTGCTATGGAGATAAATTATACACTCAGAATGCACTAGTGACACACTGTTCTTGTCAAAGACTAGAACTACTAGAGTTATATATAGAACAGAAACATTTGATTTTAGGTATCAATGAAATGTTTTTTAACCATAAAAATATTTTCTTATTTGCTTCTGTGTTTGATTGTTAAGTGACAGAATGTCTCTCAGTGACACAGGATGATGTCCTTTTTTTAAGGGAAGAACCTGTAACTTAAGGGCCATAAGATTGGTTCATACATCTTAGATCCAAGTCACAGCATTATGACCACTAACAACAGTGAAAGAAGCATCCAAAAAATATATTCCCCTAAAAATGCCTGAACATGATATCAAGAACATTTATTCTCTGGGTTATGGTAACAGCGAAACTTGAATTTGAATTTTCCTTGTGATCCAAAATAAGTTACCTAAGTTCTTAAAATTCTAAAGTTGTTTAAAGTTGTGTCTGCCATGGTGATTTGTTATCTAATGATGATGCTTAAATTTTTTTCTGACATTTTGGCGACTATATGATTTTTATTTTTGAAAAGAATAAAATAAAATTGTCAATATTAATCATAGCCAAGAAGCATATGTTTTGGGTTATTTTTTGTTTTTTGTTTTTTTGTAGATGGCATATTACTTTTTTTATTGGATATTTTATTTATTTACATTTCAGATGTTATCCCCTTTCCCTATTCCCCTCCCCATAAACTCCCTCCTCCTTCTTTTTGCTTTTATACCATTTTAATTACATGCAAGTATTTAGGTCAGTTCTAGGTTGAGGGTCTAGCAATACAATAGATGCAAATAGTCAAGGAACAAGCAAGAAAATAAACATAAATAGTCAAAAAACAAGCAAGGCAATAAACAAAGTTCCATGATCACTGTTTCTAAGGGCTTATCAGGATGACCAAAATATCTGAGCCTACTTCCCTGTCCTAGCCCAAAGTCATTTCCATGCCTGAAGCCTACTTCTTTGTTCTAGCCTAAGATTTAGATTCCTGCCTGAAGTTACTTCTTTGTTCTAGCCTAATGTCAGATTCCTGCCTGAAGCCCCCAAAGTGCTCCACATCTACCCTGTTTTTATTTCACAAACAAGACTGAGCCTGTTTTAGGTTGTTCTGACAAGAATGCCTTTTTTACCCATTGTGGAATATGCATTATCAAAAGCAATGCCCTTCTGTCTTAGGTTGGCAAGGTTCTATGCAGAATCTTACCCATCCTTGGCTTGCCAGCCGAGTTATTAAATTAATAACTCTGTCTGGGGGTCCATTTTCAGTTTCAAATCATGTACTTTGGCTGACAACATGTTGATGTTAGTAAAAACAAGCTTTCACATGATGGGCAGGAATAAAATTATTCCCAGGACAAAAAGGGAATGATCATGCTGTATATACCATTCTTGACACTTGACCAAAAATGGAAATACTGACCTCAAGCCAAAGATAATTTAATCAACATTATCTGCAGCATCAAAGCTCAGCAAAGCAGCATTCTTTAAATTCATAATCTTACTATGCAAAGTTAAAACATCAAAAGAGGTGTTAGAATTATGCCAAATACCCTGCAAGTGTCTTTAAACGTTTTCCTAATTATAGTGACTACCACCATAAATTTTAGAAGTAACATAACTCCATTGGTATTTGGCATGACTCTTGAGATGGCTCCTTACTCTTAAACTCCGAACCTCCTTCCAATAATTTGAATAGGATAAAGAGCATGAATCTGATGTTCCAAATGCCTATCTAAATCCTCTTGTACATCCAACACATTAGTAACATTTTCTTGCTAAATGATTAATAAAAGTAGCTGTCTTAACTTTTTGGGTCACAGCAACTGCAGAAACAGTGGTTCTAGCAATTAATGTAAAGCTTTTAGTCCAATAATAATCAAGCCTCTTGCTTCTGCTTAAAGCCTAGCTCACTTCTTCCAGTACTTGCAAGCTTTTTTTCTTCCAGAAAACCAAGGTTTTGTAATACTCAGGACAATAAAACAAAAGCTGGTTGATAGACCACTATAACAGGTTTCAACACACTAACACAATTAGAATGTGTACCATCAATGCAACTTAGAATACACACTGTAGAAGAAACAAAAGCAATTTTAACTTGACAATTAAAAGAGCCTTAACACATGCACTAACACTTGTTTGAAATCCAGATCCTGTCCCAACTTTATGTCTTGATTACATAACATCATGGAGAACTGCAGCTAACTTCCAAATATGTCTCTGAAAATGTCCAGATCCAGCCTTCTAAATGAAGACTGTTATTTCCAATATTGGATTGATTTGTAGACCAGTGCATGATTGAGTCTGAATAACTGGTCACATTTAAGAAAAATGCAAGAGTCATTACAACTTCTCTTTTTGAGTCTCTGTCCTACAATGTCTAAAAACTTGAGGCAAGGCAGCTTGCCCCATTTGGGATATAGGAAAGCAAAGGTGGGTCAGGAACATATGTCCGATATAGCTTCTCAGTCACCATTGTCAGGGCACTCAGCAAGCTCACAGGTCAGCATCATTTTTTGTTCCAGCATCAGCATGTCTCACCAATCACTCTGGCAGTCACCATGCTCCTTCAGCATCCTCCATAAAAAACAGAAACACACCCTCTTCCCCATATTAGATAACTGCATTCCTGGACACGTTAGTGCTCCTGAGAGTCCAGCCTCCCCTGGTTTTGGGAGATTGGGAGCTGATGCTCCAGGTCAGCTCAGGGCACTGGGGCAGACCAGAAGGACAAAGCATATGTTTTTGAACAAAAAGATCAAATTCTCTAAAATAATTGAACTACACCTTATCTGTTTCTAACTATCTTATTCTAGAAATTCAAGTATTTTGTTTAGTCAGATAAACTTTGTACCTTGATCAACAAGATTAGACATGGAAAGATTTATTGGGGTTGGCATTTGGCCATAATTATACAAACATAACTGAACAAACTAAGATTGGCTTAATCTATGAAGAATCACTGATAACCTAAGCCATATGCTTTTAGAATTTGAAGAAACTATTCTCACATGAAACTGATTTCTAGGAGTAGAACAGAGAGCTCACATGTGGCTAGCTGTTTCTCCTCAGTTAAGGGCTTTGGATGCCCATTCTACTTTTGTTTGTCATGCTACTGACACCATTACACAGAGACATACCTATGGTCATCTCCCATTCTTCTGGTATCATCTACAAAATCTCTGTGCTGAGATTTCTAGGTAAACATAACAGCTTAAATAGGAATGGCAGAAGCAGCACAGTCATTTTAATCACCATCCAATCAGTCTCTTTGAAAGTTGCAGGTTATGAAAGTAATAGCCATTCCTGAAAACATTAATGTCAGGCCACACAAGATTAACTGTAGTCAAAGCTTTGAAATATCATCTCTCGTTTCTTTGTGTAACCTCTTGATTACACGCAGACTCATACCATCCTGTCTTCCTTGCTGTATTGGCTAATGCCAGGACCATGATGCTGAAAACTGTGACCTCTGGTCTGCGCTCAGATCTTCCTCTTTTAGAATTGTTTCCCTTCTACATTTTCCTTAGATTATTTTCTTTTAAAGTTCTTTTGACTCATCTGACCTGTTGACCTGTGGCAGTGGATTTTCAGGTAATCTCTGGTGCCAATTTCAAGCATCCTGATTAATTGCTTGTTAATTTCAGTCGTATTCTTAGGATCACAACGTGTAGATTTCCCCTTCAAAATTCTGCAAGATATAGTTCCTCCAGATCAAATGTAAATGTGAGTTTACGTATCAGTGCTTATTAAACTAAACAGTGTCTCCTGGATGTCACTCTATTCATGAAATAGGTACAACCAGTGGAAGTAAGGTCAAGCAGAAAGTCAAATAGGGATGTTCTACTTACAGTTCCTTATGGAGTAGCAATCCAGTATCTACTAACTTAGAGAACATTTAAATGCAGATATCAAGCTTTTCAGTTTTCTACTATCTTCTGACTCTCTGTTCATTCAGATATCATCCTACACTAAAATAGTGTAAATGAGAGGAAAAATTCAAACAAGAATGGTTCACTTTATTATTTTTATAATTTTTTTGAGGAGGATTTGTCTTCGGGTAAAATCGGGCTTCGGTAAAATTTAAAAAAAAAAAGGGGTAAGTGAGCTGTCTTTTTTATTGTAATCATTTGTGTTTGTCTTCAATGTCTGGTAACACACAGCTAATGGCCTATGGTATCCTGCCATCATAAATATGTCAGTAATTACGGAGTCCTATATATAATTAGATTTATTCTTATGTAAGTTGATTAAAATTCTTTCCCAGCTCCATTACAACAAAGACTCTTGAGTGTCTCTTCCAGAAGCCACTGGTCAACATCAAGTGCCCCACAGGGCCTTTTTGCCCTTGTTTATTACTAAAAAATGTTTCAGGGTTCATCGTTGCCTTCAGTATTGTTTTGATAAAATATAAATATATTTACACTTTATACAATCTAGTCTGAGTTAACACCAATCTTCATATTTTATTGGTGAAGAAGCTAGGTTTTAGAAAGCAATAGGAAGAATGTGGTATTTTAATAGTTCAAGCTAACAATGTTTGAAAATGTGTTAGGTGAGTCCTTAATATATGCATTTGGACGAAGGCTGTGCTCATTGCTGCTTTGGGTGGAGGAAGGGGCTTTCTGAGCTGTGGCAGCTCTCAGGTCCTGTCTGGGGGTGCAGTGACACTTGGGTTCCTTCCTTTCCTCCCTCCCTCCCTCCTCCCTCCCTCCCTCCCTCCCCACTTTACATCCTGATGACAGCTCCCCTTCCTTTCCTCCCAGTCCCAGCCTCCCACTGTCCTGCATTTGGGAAGCTGTTCAGTTATAATTCTCATGTTAGCCCAGCTGGGAAAGGCATTTCTCAGCCTGTACATGTTCCTCATAAGGGTTTTAGCTGATAAAACAATACAGAAAGTCTCCTTTGTCTTTATTTCTTACAAGTTTTATTTGCCAAAGAAAAATTTATCATCACAAACATTTCTAATGCTTTCCCCTAGAAGATGCAGTATTTTTCTCAGAGCTTTTCGATATTCCAGTTGCATTAAATTTCGGCAGTCTGTTTCTGCCTGTTTTGGAAGAGTTCTCTTTTCCCTATATTAAATAGGTAGTTGTACTTGATTTCTTTTAAGTCCAGGAAAAAAAAAATGGTTGTTCAGTCAGCTGTTGAAATTCAGTGACAAAGAGCCGCTTACTTGACTTGAGTTTAAGAAGCTGCTTTGCAGCTGGAATAGGAATGATTTTACAGGTTATATCAGACACTGACGTCAGGTTGCAATATGTAATAATGTCGATAATGAAAACAAGCGTCACTTCTGCGATGAGAAGAAACTTAAATGCTGGTTTCTTTTGGGATTGATGCAAGATTTGGCATGAAAGACTCTCCTGTCTTACTGGGGAGAGTATATTTGTGCTTGTCAACAAATGCCCTGTCTGTAAAATACCATGGAGTTGAGAAATAGTCTCTGAAAAAGGTTGGGGCTATTATAGAGGGAAGAGCAGTGTTCTTTACTGCTTTTGTCTAGCCAGGTCTACAACTTTGACAAAAACTTGGAGAGTCCTATATTGCACAGACTAAACAGACTTATGACAATGAAAATGAGATGGTGGAAGAAGGAAGATTAAGATAGAATTACCTCAGAATAATGATTTATAAGGACCAAAAGCTCACTTCACTGGGATTACTGTTTTTTTTTCCCTTTGTCTTAGTCAGGTTTTCTATTCCTGCACAAAACATCACAACCAAGAAGCAAGTTGTGGAAGAAAGGGTTTATTCAGCTTACACTTCCACATTGCTGTTCATCACCAAAGGAAGTCAGGACAGGGAGTCACACAGGGTAGGAACTTGGAAGCAGGAGTGGATGTAGAAGCCATGGAGAAATGCTGCTTACTGGCTTGCTTTCCCTGGCTTGCTCAGCTTGCTTTTTTATAAAAACCAGGACTACCAGCACTGGGATGGCACCACCCACAATGGGCCCTTTATCCCTTGATCATTAATTGAGAAAATGTCTTACAGCTGGATCTCATGAAGGTATTTCCTCAAAGGAGGCTCCTATCTCTGTGATAACTCTAGCTTGTGTCAATTAACACACAAAACTAACCAGTACACCCTTGAATTTTATTTTCATTACTGAAGGTATAGAATATTCCTGAGTTGTTTCTTTTTTGAAAAATTAGGAATTAAATGCAAATCATGAAAGATACATGTACTTGACACAGGGAATCAAACATTCACATTTGTTTGCAACAAATAATATTTACATGCTACATTTAGGTGTAATAGTTGAGTTTTTACAGGATTGTGCTACCACACTACTATGGGAACTAGCAAAAACTAAGTATTTTAGAGCCTGGGATGAAGTTAAAATAACAATGCTCATTTTAATTTTGAATACAACAAATGTTGCCTTAAAAGTCTGTGTCAAGAGCTGGGGATGTAACTAAGTCATAGATTGCAAAAAGAAATCAAATTAATAAAGGAAAGGTGCAGGCCCTGAATATACTAGTGTCTAGTAATGTTTGGGTTAAGGGTGGGGTTGTTTTTAACACGCATTTAAAAATGGGTGAATTTTATTTGGTGCTGGTCGACACACAATTGTTGAACAGGCTGGAAATTTGCAAAGATACATGAAAACTCACCCGAAGAACCTCAAAGTCACACTCCTACACCACTGATTTTCATGTTGGTCATAGACCTACAGTGTCCCTACTCAGTGGCTGTTTGTCTTGTTTAGGTGACTTCTATGACATATGGCTAGTTAAAATCAATTCAATTGCTCCTTCTCTAATCCTTCCATAAAAGCATTCTGGTCTAAATTCTAGATATTCATGTGTATCTGTCTGTTTCCTTTATAGATGCTAAGGTCTAAAGGCAGGAAGTGCTACTCCAATTTGTGTCACATGACTAGCATATGCTTTACGTTTAATGGGCCCTAGATAAACATTTGTTGAATGTATGAACATAAAGGAAAATGATACAACCAATCAACTGGATGGAAATCACATTAATACAATACAAGGCCAGGATGGGAAATAATTCTCTTGTCATCTGCTCGAGATATTTAGTGTGCCCCTAGGTATACATGGTATTATACTGAGTTACTGAGTTCAACTAGAATATTAATTCTATCTTAATTTTGTAAAATGTCTCCAAGAGATGTTCTAACTCTTAATTGGAATTGGATTACTCTAGCATTTTATTAAGTAGCATGTTGGACTCACATCTCCATTTACAGGTTAGAGCTTCACCATCTGGTAAGTGGACTTTTTCAGTGAGCTCCCACTCCCTGGAGAGACAGTGCTCTGAGGTGGTCTCCCTGGCATGGATGCAGGCCACTTTTGAAATGAAGGTTTTACAAGGGCAGCATGAAGGGAGATGTCAGAAATCTTCAGAGTAGTAACTACTGAAAAGTTGGGAGGTGGCTCTCCTGTTGCGTAATGAAGCCTTGAAGCTTGGTGGACTTTACTTTGGAATTGATAGTCTAATAAATTTTGTAAGTTGAAAATAAAACAATAACCAGTAAGGGTGAGAACATTCTCTCAGAGACAATTGTATGAGTCCTCAGTCAGGTAGGTAAGTTCATCTCTTGTTTTGAGGTACTTAAATGCAAAAAAGAATCCAAAAAGGAAAAAGTAATTTAATTTATATTTCTTCCCACCAAAACATTGCTACATCACTAATTCTGCTATGTCCTCTTTCTGTCACCTTCAGCATGACAGGAAAGCTCTAGAAGGGAGAATGCAATTACTTTCACAGAACTTTCCTAGCTGGCAAGGAAAACTACAGGTCACTTGAAGCTGTGCTTTGTCATCCTGAGTTATGCTTTACTGTTTGTTCTTCTGGCAAACTCTGGGATGTAAGAGGAGCTAACATTGACTGAGTGGCCATGAATCAGAGTCTGACCTAATGCAGTTCCTATAGTCTATTGTGAACTCCCCCAACACTGCCAGTCACCCAGGCATCCTGCCCACAGTAGAGCTAGGGTTTGTCCCCTGCCATCTGGCTATAGGACCAGTGTGTATGGTCCACGAGTGAGGTGTCTTTATGTGATTTAAAGATCCCCACCACTCCTTCCAACCCCTTGCTCCTGCTTACAGCCTAAGTAGAGACTCCCCCTCTGCAGCTTCTTCCATTCCTTCTGTTCCTCTCCCTTCTTAGACTCAGTGAGGACCCATTAGCTGTCCAGCTGTGGGCATGCTCATTCATTATTGCTCTGCTTGTCAACCTTTGACTGTTTCTCTTGTCATTCTCCAGATCCAGGCAGCTAACCTCATGCACTAGCTTAAGGAGATAGCCTTTGTAAAACTGTGTTGAGTGCATTACAAATTTAATCTGTTCAACATTATCTAGGTCTTCTTAATGTTTAAGTAGACTGTTTACCCAGTCCTTTAATGACCCGCTTTCCCCTCCGGTATGGTATCCTACATTCTTTAAGTATATTCTCTTGCTTTATCTCATGTTCAAGAGGGTTAACCATTGTGTTCATGTGTGTGTGTGTGTGTGTGTGTGTGTTATCTATATTCTTTGCCTTTTAACCTCACAACATTTCTTCCTCTACCTCTAAATTCTTTCTTTTTATAGGATGTCACAGGTGAAGAAAGTTTCTTTAGTTTTGAAGTCCGGTTCTTCCCGTGCACCTTCACCTGTCTTTTATGTCTACCTATTTAGAAGTCGCTCATCAGCAGCTCTGCCTTTATTTCCCATCTTGCAGGTGTCTATTTCTTACTAATTCCTCCCTTCTGCATGGGTACTCAGACCCAGATACAGGGCTCTATCTGAGAAGGTCTGTGGGGCAGTGGCCTGTGCCACGAGATAGAAAACTTGGTAAGGTAGAGTGGATTCAGAACCCTGACAATTCTCATATTTGAGAATGGTAGGCCTTTAAATCTACTCCAACCAGGTTTCTGTCCTGGAACACATGACCACAGCACCCCATAGAGAGGACTGTGACAACCAGTCACATAGGGGCAATACCTGAAGCCCCTCCTCAGGCAGGTAAGACATCCCTAACATGTCAGAGCAAGCCAATAGAAAGCATCTGTTTTTAGACTCTCAACCCACTCCAAAATGTGTAAGACTCTATCCACAAGGAATAAAGTGCACTAGTGTTTTCACCAAACATTGTCTGAGAGTGCCCGTTTTATTGAGCTGTAACACTCCAGGGAAAAGTATTCTCTCCGAAGTTTTTATCAATGGAAGCTGCTTGAACCTACCGCAGCCACTTCCTGCTTGGTGGCCCTGACTTTGGCTCCTGGTTGTTTCCTGGTGCCTGCCACTGACTTGCTCAAGCTTCTCATTGGAGAGCTGCAATTCTTTGGCTACTCAAGTCATGCCAGAGCCCCACAGAACCCCTCAGATAGCAGCAGCACTAAGACCAGCAAAGTCACTATGCCTCAATTGCCCGGGACATCGCTCACTACCAAGGCCACACAACTGACTTATGTTGATCATAGCCTGCTTACAACTCTCTACTTTCAGAGACTGGAAAATTTCTCTATTCCATTAGAAGTTGGGGAGAAGCACCCCCATACTTATGTGGTAGACTCTATTCAGTGGGGTGCCATCTAGAAGTTCAGAAGCAGGTTAATTTTCTTTATCAATTAAAAAATTAAAACGTGGAAAGAAGTGTTTCTGGAACTCTTGGGGAGAGTCACAGCAGAGCCGTTTTATGATACCTGGGAAACTGGGTCTCCTTTTGGGCTTCTTAGTCTCATTAACAAAAGAGTTTTAGAAACACAAAACAGAAGCTCAAGGACAAAGAACAGAGTCAACCTTGGGGACAATTTATTAGAATTTAAAAGTAAAACCCCAAGGCATGGAAAGCTGTAATTCTCTAAGCTGCCTGGAAGGGAGGAGGGGAATGGAGAAGAGAAGGAACAGAGGCCTTGCTGTTTGAGACAAAGCAGCTTGGAGGTCAGCCACCTGGCAGCAGGCAGTCGTTTGACAGGAAGGAGAACTTTAGAAAAAAAGTTCATTCGAGAGTTTAAGAGCATTCTTAGATTCTGGAATCATCCAAAAGAAAAAAAAAAAAAGAGTGCAAAAAGAAATAATTATACCCTTTGGATCAGCTCTAGTAAAGGTGGCCAGTCCTAGCTAAACCTTACTGAGGCTTGCAGGGACACCACAAGGAGGCAGGAATCCTGGGCAGGAAAGACATATTATCTTAAGGTAAACTTACTTTTCTGGGGGTGGTTCCTTAGCCCAGTTCCTGACTGCTGCACTGGATTAACCTTTAGGGAGGGAGACAGGAACATGTCTATAAGTGCATTCTAGTTGTTAAAAAGTTAGTGTGCCACCCCACACCATGTAGCAAAAGATGGTCATCTTGGATTCTCCATAAGGTTTCTCTCCTGTCATATGACTTGGTCTTGATTTCATGTTATATAACTCGTCGCAAGGATCATGTACCCATACTTAAGCAAGAAGACACACCATCCCAACTCACATGGGAAAGGTAGCCATATCAGGAGTGCCTTCATGGATGTGCCACCTTTACACGAATCAGCTTCAGCTGCATATCTTGTCACTCATTGCATGGGCCATGGACTCCTCCCACCCATTCATCCTCAGTTCTGCTGGTATACTTTTAGGAACCAAGTGACATTTTACTGGAAAGATGTAAGGAAATATCTACTGATCCCAGATAAACCATTAACTGTAGACTAAAGAATCAATTTTACCCAAGTCCAGTTCAGCAAACAGTAAGTTTACTGGGGTTCCTTACAAGAACATGGGTAAGAGACTACTCTCAGGAGGATGGGTGGCTTAAAGCTATGTCACAGACAATCTTACACCCATCCTGTATGATGACACATGGAGTCTCCTTAGAGAATCCCAAACAATTTACAGATGCCTCAGATAACTAGAGCATCTCCTCTCTCCAGGAACTGTCTACTGTTTTCATAGTTATGGGAGGAACCTTCTGAATCCTGCAACTTTCTGAGCTTGGTAAATTGTGTTACCTTCCAAAATCTTATGTGGTTTCCAGTAGCCTGGAGGAGGCAAAATTTCAAGTTGGAAGACACAGAATCAAATACCGAGGCTCTGACTGGGTACCTGTAGGTAAAAATGGCTGGGAAATGCAGAGGGTTCCTCCAGCTGGAAGTTGGGCCCGGTTGCTGTGACTCCACAGTTCCTCATGGCGCGGCCCCAACACTCGAGAAAGTTCTTGGGTTTCCAAAACGGTTTTATTGGCATGGTGGATGGTGGATGGATCTGGATGCACCTCCCCACCCCCTGTAAAACCCAGGGCAGTCCTGAGTTAAATAGGGATGGAAAGAGGGGGGAGGAATGCTTAATTGACTCCACCCTCTGGCCTTCAGGTACCTCATTAGTTTGTAAATCTCTAGGGCCTGGGGCCTCTTCTGAAGGGTGTAGGTTGAATGGAGATTAGACCTCATGTCTATGATATCCCACTCTCTTTTCTTTCATAAAAGGAGGGGCAACTTTATGTTAATGAGAAATGTGGACTACATGGAGTAGTCTGGAATCCGGGAGCATGGGGAGATATATGCCATCCCTGACAGGCAATGTCCTGTTGGGTCCCTGGCTATCTCAAACCCAGTGCTCTACCGGGGAGACCAAACCATCTCTTTATGGCCCAACATTTCACTCTTTTAGTGAAAATTTTGGATAAGGGAGTCAAAAGAAAACACTATGAAGGCCATGTGGTATGGCACAGTTAAGCCACAGGGGAGGGGAAGCTGGGGGTGGGGGTTAGGAAGGCAAGGGATCATTGAAATAATTAAACACAGGTGGTACAGTTTGAGGGTAATAACATCTGATTAATCTAAATAGAAATTATGTTTTCCTTACTAACATGTAACTTTTAGCTATTTGATTTTGGCAAAAGAGTTCATCTGCAGCTGGAAGGTCTGGATCTGTCTTCTGTAGTAAGTATCTCTGGGTCTGGCATGTGTCTCTGGAGTCTTCAGCATGTGTCTCTGGATCTCAGCGTGTGTGTCTGGGTCTCTGGGATCTTCAGTCAGAAGAGGTGGCTGGAAGAAGGTAGTTTGGTGTTCCAGGCAGGTTCCAGGAGATGGCGATGTCTCTGCTGGACTTGTGGATGCACCTATAAAATAATCAAAATAGGAAAGCAGCACCCCGGCAGGGGGATGTCTGCCATGGGTATGTAGCAAGCATTAGGCTATTTGGGAGCAAGCACGTAATGGTCTGTCATTGAGATCCTACAAAAGTAAAAAGGTGTTTGAGGAAATTTAGTCTTAGAAGGCACCTATGAGTCTGCTTTGGATGGCCGAGGAAGAAAAACATCATGTTAATTATGTATCTGGGGTAGGCAGCAACAGTTTGTCTGTAAAAAGAAACTAGTTGTTAATTAAGAGCTGCAAAATGTTGATCAGTATGTTGATTTAACCTGTGGAAGTAGAGTAGATGACTTTTGAACCTTAAAGAAATCTTAAAAGTTGAAAAAAATTTTGGACATATATCACAAGTGTTAGAGAGAAAAGGAGACATTTAAACAAAAAAACAAGAAAATTTTTGGTTGAAAAGCACGAACATTGTTGCTTTAGGTGTTCCTGTTAGGGAGAAGCAGTAATGGCAGGTGTAGAAGCAGGGGGGAGGAACTTGTTCTGCCATGTGGCATCTGGGTGCTCTGGCAGAGAGGTCCTGTATTCCCCCTTTGTTTTTCTTAGAAATCTTAAATGTAGAGAAGGAGAAAAAGGCTAACTCTGAAGAAAGCTTAGAGGAAGAGACATATAGGCTTGATAGTGTAAAGTGAAAAATTATAAAGACCATTTTGTGAAATATATGCAGGCTTTTTCTTTGCCCTTAGACCTGAGCAGAAAGAGCGCAGGTTCCAGAATGCGGAACTGGATGTAAGATTTCAGGCCTTTACTGTCACTGCCTCGGACACATTCCGGGTGGGGGGCATTTTCCCTGAATCAGAGGACACTTGCTAGATTAACATTCCTCAAGCCTCAGGGTGGGAAAGGCCCAAAGCAAGAAGACACATTCCTGACCACAGAAAAAGATACAAGTCATCTTAGGTGGGGCTATGACAAGGGAGAAATAGTTAACCTGAAATAGTTGGTAATGACAGGGTAGGGCACAGTGACATGGTAAAACTACATTCTTGAGAAGAATGAGTGTGCAGAGTGATTTTCACATGGCTCTAAATCATTTGTGGTGGGTTCCTCTGAAATGTTCCACTTTTTAATGTTATGTATCCTTGACAAGCCCTCACCCTCCTTCCCACTCCCCTGGTTTGTGGTTTTTCCCTTTAAAAACCCTCCTCAGACTGACTGGCTTTGTCAAACTCTACTCCTGCACGAGTGTGCAGTTTGACCTCCGGTTGCCAGCTTTCTTCCCTAATAAACCTCTGCTGATTGTATCCAGGTTCAGTGTCTTGGAGTTTGTAGGTGGTTGCAACTTCCCGAGACTTGAGTAAGGGTCTCCCAAGTTTGGGGGTCTTCAATAGGAGAGCCAAGAGTCAGAAAGAGTGAAAGGCTGTGTCTATGGGAGAGACACGTGGAAGCTGGATTTGAGCTGGCAGCTTTTGGGTAAAAGTGGCAGTTTCTCTAGGCTCAACTTGGAGTTTTTAGCCACAAAAAAGAAACTGTCTAAGGAACACAGGGCTGGGTAGCAAGCAGGGTTCTGCTCCTGTTGCTTCAGGCAAGCCAGCTAAGCCAAATAGCTGTAGCTTGCCACAAATGACGAGGGGCAGGGAAAGAAGCTGCCTGGCAGGTGGCAACCAGGCCCAGCCTGGCGTATTTTTAGCCCTTGAGGAAGAAACTATGAGGAACATAAGGGTGAAGGGAGCAAACAGAGTTTGCTTCAGGCGAGCTGGCTGGGCTAAGTAACTCTAGCCTGTAGCAAATGAAGGAGAAGGGGAAAAGCCTATGCTAGCAGGCTGTGTATGTAAGACTGACCCCCTGGGGGAGAAACACTGGGAACTAGAGTTTGGAGTCAGTGTTCTTAAAAAGCTAGCGGGCACCCCTGGGGGAGGGGCAGAGAGCGAAAATTAGGAAGTTGTCACCATCTTGTTGAGTTGGAGAACACGTGGGGAGAGAGAAAGAGAGAAAGAGAGAAAGAAACTTATGTTAGTAGGCAGTGCTCAAAGCCTGAAGTCGTCACTCCTGAGAGCTCAAAACAAAAGGGGAATCTCTCACCTAAAAAAAGAGTCTTAGAAGGAGGGTGACAGCAGGCGCTGTGACTTGAAAGACAGCTGTTAGCTGTGAAGGAGCCCTCTCTGTGGAGCCGGGGGATGGGCAAAATGGAGGCTAGGGAGTCTGCCATCTTGTCCTTGAGCTGGAGAGCGCGTGGAGAGGGAGAGACTGAGAAAGAGGAAGAGAGAGGAGTTAAAGCAGAGAAGCTGACCAGGAACACATGGAGAGAGGAAGAGAGGGACCTAGTCTTTTTGAACTAAGCAGGAGCTAGTGGTAGCTAAAAATTAGAGAGAAGCCATTAGCAAGGAACATGTGGAGAGAGAAAGTGGAGAGACAGAAAGAAGCCTGCCTAGTTTTGTGAACTAGGCTGGGGATTACTCACTGTCTTGGAGTTTCGTGGAGAGGTTTTTTGTGGGCACCAGTGGGGGGGAGCACTCTTGGAGCTTGCTCTGCCACCTGTAGGGAACGATGTAGGCACGTGTGTGGGTGTGTGTCTGTGTTGTCTTGTGGGTCCATGGGTCTGTCACAGCTCAGTTGACTGGAACTGTGTGGCTCAGCTTGGCAGAAGCAGAAGTGTGGGATCTTTGAGTTGGTTTTGTGTTGTACTGGTAGGCACCATGAGCCCCGTCTGGTGGGGAGAGTTCTCACTCAGTCTGAAGTTTAGTGAGGTGCAGAGCTCTTGGATGGGGATCCCTGGAGGTGACCAGAGACTGACTGGTCTCAAGCCCTCGGGTTCTCAGACCACCAAGAGGCCATGGAAGGACTGAGATGAGGGGCATGTGGGATCACAGCTGGCTAGCCCACAGCAGAGAGAAATGAGCTGGAGGGTAGAAGAAAGAGGCTCTGGCAGCACCCCGCAGAAGAAAGGTTACTGTACTTGCTTGGTTGCATGGGTGATCAAGCCCCATGTTGGTCAAGCTGTCTTTTGTCAGGGGTGGATGTTTCAGGGTAGCAGGAGCCGGCACAGGACCCTTGGTGAGAATCTCCGTTCTGGGCCCCAGCCATAGCAAGGGTGGGTGTGCAGCAGGACGGAGACTGTGAGGCACATGGTGACAGGTCCATGCGCTGAGATTGGCCACCATCTTGGGGTCTTGGAATGCCCAGCAGGATGGAGGTGGGGAGCACATGCATGCACTGAGAAGGGAAAGCTCTAGCGCCAAGCCTCATGGGAAGTATACCTGTTTAGCAGATTTGGCCAGGACGCGTGGGTGTTCATGATCCACGTTGGTTGCGCCAGCTGTAGGTAACAATGGCTGGGGAATGCTGAGAGTTCCTCCAGGACAGACTGTGTGTAGTTGACTGGGAAAGCTCTGGGTTCCTCCAGCTGGAAGTTAGGCCCAGCTGCTGTGACTCCACGGTTCCTCATGGCATGGCTCCAAACACAAGAAAGTCTTTGGGTTTCCAAAACGAGTTTATTGTCATGGTGGATGGTGGATGGATCTGGATGCACACCCCCACTCCCCAAAAAACAAAACAAAACAGGGCAGACCTGAGTTAAATAGGGAGGGAAAGAGGGGGAAGGGGCTGGGGAGGAATGCTTAATTGACTCCACCCTCTGGCCTTCAGGTACCTTATTAGTATGTAAATCTCTAGGGCCTGGGGCCTGTTCTGAAGGGTGTAGGTTGAATGGAGATGGACAAGTACCTAGGGTTTGGTTCCTTGTAGTTTTCCACTGTTTTAGTATACCACATCCTAGCACTTTCTAGTTTGATGTCTTCAGCAAATGTACATTTACCTTTCTGGAATGAAGGTCAGTGTGACAGCTGCTCAGCCGGTGCAGTGGGAGCTAGAGTTAGGTATTCAACTTTCACCCAGTCTGGTTGAGAGCTGTTCAGCCTGGTTTCATGCTCTGCTGCTTTGGCTTTGCTCATCTGGCTGCCAGTTTTTTGGAGTTCCGTGCCAGTAGCAACTTGCCTTTTGCTGCTTTTTCCCTTTGCAGGAAGTTTGGTTTCCATTATTCTTATCTGAGATAGTCATGATTCCCCCATCTGCTTTAGTTCTTCCAAAGTTTCATTGACGTTTCCCACTTGCAGTTATTCCAGCTTCTAGCCTCTTCATCTTCTGGGTTTAATACTTTAAATATTTGTGAAATTTTAGGGGTGTTTTGAGGGCACTTAGGGATAAATATATATGTTAAAATCTGTCTCATATAACTGTAATTCATTCATTATTTTTAGAAGTTAAAAACCCCACATTTTCTATTTTGAAATAAAGAATTGAACCTTTCAAACATTTATAATCTTTTATTATTTTAGGTTTAGGAAGGAAAGTTGTTTCCCTTCAGTGTAGACATCTGAAGTTTAAAAGACCACATAACAAAAATTATTTCTCATTTATCCCTATAGCTGAAAGCGTGGCACCAAAGAGACATTAGGCTTAGCTTCTCTGTCCCCGTATACTGCTAGCATGTTCCCTTCTTCTTGTTCCCCCTCTCCTAGTCTCCTTACTCCCCTACACAGTTACACTTTTGCTTTCATATCATCTGTGCATACTTGATCAAAGGTACCCATGAAGTCTACAGCCCTTAAGTGATTGGTAACATAAAGTGATTATCTCCAGATTCCATTGTGTATGTAAACAATAGCGTCTTTGTCTACTCCTCTGTTAAGGATGCTTAAGCTGGTGCTGTTACTTACCAGTTGTGAAAGTGGTACTGTAAATTGATTGATATGAAATCACTTGTCGATTGATGTGCAAGGGTCTCAGTATTGTGTTGACTTGACATCCTTTGGATTCATGCCCAAGAATGGTATAACTGGGACATATGGCAGGTAGGGTTATTTTTAAGAATCTCTATGTTGGTTTCCATACTGGTTGGAGTCTTATTTACATCTTACCAGCAACATAAAAGATTTCTCTTTTGTCCACACAGAAAAACAGGTTTTGGAGTGGGTTCATGTTTTACAAAATTGGGGATATCAGTTTAAAGGGAGAAAAATTAATTCTCAAGTCTACAGCTTTCACTGGTGAATCCATCAAGGTCAGTGATCACTCTAGTGATTTAAATGTTTTAACACCTATGATAACAAGTGACAAAAATTCAGTGTGTTGTGAGGTCCTTAAAAATATCCTGATAACTGGGATTGCAACTAACATGTTGACATTTGATGAGGTGATGATCAGGAGTGGGAACTGACTTAAATTCCTAGACCTACAACTTCTCACTGATATTTTTCTACAGTAAAAGGGAAGTTCTGAAATGAAATTATTATTATTATTTTTAAATAAAGTTTTTAAAACTGCAGAAACACCAAAGCACATGCTTGCTAATTGCCAGTATGACTAAAACCTACTCTAGTACTTGTGCATGTGCATACTGGTGATTAATTCAATAAGTGCAATTTTATACAAAGTTCTACTTTCTTAGTTTTCAAGTCTTCTTTTCATTCAGTAAAAGTGTACATTATCATCTAGATTAAAGGAAATCACACATCTTTATTAAAATGTACCTCTCCTTTTAATATTGCTTCACTGTAGTTATCAATATGCAGTAGGTGACATGAGCTACACAAAGATTAATTCTAAACATAGAAAAAAAGTCTTGGATAGAGAGTGATGCTCCTGTTCCTGTGCCCTGACAATGGTCCCGTCTTCATCAATTCACTTCATCTCTCTGAATTTATATTATTTGTCTGAAAAGGGAGGGTTTAGTTACATGTCTAAAAGACTCCCTCCTCTATGAATCAATAACATTGTAAATAGTGCTGACTTTTACTCTCAGTATGCCAAGTTAGAATGGAAACTGAGGCACAGAAGGTAAAACAGAGCCTCCTTTTATGTCATCAAATCGAATCTCTAAGAGCCCTGGAGTTGTTTCTTGTACAGCTCGGTGTGGGTGGAGCATGAAGAACACTCTGCACAAGTTCAAGTTCAACACAACTCACAGAAAGCAATTTAAGCATTATTTTCTTCTATCACCTCATAGAATTTATCCAAATACATATTGAGATGACCTAAGAATCTGGAAAGAAAACAATGAATCACTGATGAAAATGAATTGCAAAGAGATTCTTATAAAAACACTCATCACTATTTTATTTTGATTTGTCATCTGGCTTTGGATGGATGTTAGTGTTTTTAGTGAATCTGAGTAATGCAGTTTTGATTCAGCTTCTTCTCCACCTACGCACTGCAATAAGGTTCAGATATCTCTGATGGAGCAAGGTCATCAACAAGTACTTTCCATCTTTGTCTACCATACTTAAGTCAAATTTCCAACTGCCTATGAAGCCAGAATTGGTTTGTGAGTGTGGAAGGGTAGAACAATTCTGGAATCTTTGATGTTATAATCAAATGTTTTTACTCTCAGTGATTGTCATTCAGTCCAAAGATACAAGAAAAAAAAATGAGGACAATCTAGGGTTCTTTCAAAAATTTCTCTTGTCCAAAATTATCTATAGCTACCCTTTATCTCCTCAGGATTTTTTTTTTTTATAGCTCACATGAGCCTTGAACTCTTGATCCTCCCTCAGCCCCTCAAATATCGGGATTGCAGGCATTCCTCTGGATTTTTTTAAAATGATGATTTTTATTTTAAAATTTGCATGTGTGAATCTGTGTGTGCTTATGTACTTGTGTGTAAGTGCCTTTGGGGGGTGCAAGAAGGGGGTGTTGGATCTCCAAGAGCTGTAGTAATAGGGAATTGTGAACTCTCCAGTGTTGGTTCTGGGAACTGAACTTGGGTCCTCGGCAAGAGCATTATGTACCCTTAATCAATGAGCCTTCTTCTCCCCAAACTCCTCCTCTCTGTAATCCTTTTGTAGCTCTTCTGTCACCTGATCAGCATCCTGCTGCTTTCTCATGCAAAGTGACTTACAAAAGAAATACTTGTTCATGTCCTATAAGTTTGCTTTTGACAAATAACATTTTTTTTTTTTTTTTAAATTTTACCTGTGCAGTTCCTTCCTATGGCTCATATATTTATATCACTTTTCTGGTGTCATGTACATTTAGAGTTGAATCTTTTAGGAGTTAAAATATATTTAAAACGTCATTGTTTTAGTCAGCATTTGATACAGTTAATGGTCATCTTTCAAACAAATTAGCAACTGATTAATATACAATTGATGGTGGTCACTAAATTAGCAATAGCATTGATTATTTGTGTGTGTGTGTAGTCATATGTGTGTCATGCACATATGTGCAATTGTGTATGTAAACCAGAGATTAATGTTAGGTGTCTTTCAGTTGTTCTACATTTAATTTTTGAGACAGGGTCTCTCAAAGAATCAGGAATTTATTGATTGGGTGGAGTGCCTCCCAGAAAACCCTTCAGACCCGCGCTTCCCCCATCTCTCCAGCACTGTGATTACAATTACACAGAGACACACCTGGCATTGTAGGAGGCTGCCAGGACTCATAAATGTGAGTTCAGGGCCTCATTCTTACATAGCAAGCACTTTAGTAACAAAGCAATCATCTCTCTAGTTCCAAGTTGGGTTAATTATCCGTTATTTAATTTCCACCTTTTCCTCAAGATTGATTTTATATACTTCAGTAAGCAGACTTGTCCAACTGGTAGATTATTAGGAAATGAGGCAGCTAGGAAGAGCCATTTCTTTAAGAGTTCTTTTCCAATGGATGACTTTGTGAACACATAGTATAACCATGATTTCTAAACCTGGCAATGCCAATTCTGAAGTTTCACAGCAGTTCTATGGACCCAGAGTCTCATTATTATTTAAATAATTGTTAATAGCTAATAGGTTGATTTCTGTGATCAGCTTTGTCTGGGTATACACTCCCTCCCTCCTTCCCTTCCTCCCTCCCTCCCTCCCTCCCTTCTTCCCTCCCTTCCTCCCTCCCTCCCTCCCTCCCTCCCTTCCTCCTTTCCTTCCGCCCTCCCTTCCTCCCTCCCTCCCTCTCTCCCTTCCTTCTTCTCTCCCTTCCTTCCTCTCTCTCTTCCTTCCTTCATTCCTTCCTTCCTTTCTTTCTTCCTTCCTTCCTCCTTTTCTTTTTTTTTTCACTCTTTCATTTTTGCTTTATTTCTCAGCCAAAGGAATTAAACCTAGAGCACACATATGCTTGGCAAGTGCTCAACCCTTAAGCTATGTTTTTAGTTTGGGTATAATTTTACGTTGGTAGATGATTTCTTTTTAAGAAAGTATCATTTGTTGTTGCTTTGTTTGTTTTGTTTTATGATAAAGGGTTTCTCTGTGTAGTCCTGGCTGTCGTGAAACTCACTCTGAAGACCAGGCTGGCCTGAAACTCAGAAATTCACCTATTCTGCCTACCGAGTGCTGGGATTAAAGACATGAGACACAACCTCCAGGCTTTGAGAAAGAATCTTAACAGGCAAACTGTTCCATATCATATGTGTGTCTCAAAGGCCACAAATGAATTTTGGCTCTTTCAAATCCCTTATTGCCTAAAATATGACCACCATGCCATATCTCTTAAACCATTATCTTGGCAATCGTGGACTAACACATGCATGATGTTGTGAGCCGTGTGAGCATGACAACATTCGCCATTACAAGATGGCGCGGGCATCCTGTCCTCCCACTAGTAAACAACTGACTGCGCAGGTGCAAAAGGCAAAAGGTGCGCCAAAGTCACTGCCCATCCCAGGGCGTATTATGGGTAATGAGTGAACAGCCAATCAGAAGTGAACACGTCACTCTAGGGTGTATATAAGCAGTGCCTTTTCCGGGCTTTCTGTCTTTCCACCTCTGCTTATACAAGAATAAAGCCTCGCTGTGGTAACCACCCAAATACTGCCTCTCGTGTCTCTTTTGCGGGCGAAGGGGACACGGAGGGGCTCGGAACATCTGGCGTCGAAACCTGGGAATTTCAAGGCGCAGCAGAGACCCCCCAAGTTTTGGGGTGGGTTAAAAGACTACAGGAACAAGGTATGTCTCTGAGAGATATGCCTGGGGTGGAAGCCTTAGTTGCGATCGGACTTTCATTCACTGCCGCCGCTCCACTAGCTAGCCTCTTGTTTGCATTGCTTTTGCTTTCAGCTATTAGTGCAAGTCAACAGGTTTCAGGAGAGGGCCACCCTAGCATACCAGAACCAGAGTGTGTTAGCCGGCATCAGGCCAAGGAGCCTGGAGATCAGGCCAAGGAACCTGGGGATCAGGCCAAAGAGCCTGGAGTACTCAAAAGAAATAAGGGCTACTGCAGAGCCTGTTAAGGTTAAGGACCCTCCACCGGTTGGTGGAGAGAGAGTGGAGGACAAAAGGACTCCCCACCCCCCTTTATGGCAGAATCTTTGGGGAACCAGAGCAAGCAATGCCAGGGATAGAACAGATGATCTTTGAAAATGCCACAGCTGAATGCCATGCAGCCATTGTCCCTCGTAGGAACAAGGGGCTACAAGACTGGCTGAGAGCCTGTTGCGGCCTGGGAGGCCTCCTCACTAAGGCAGGACTTGCTGCAGCCCTTCTCCAAGGTCAGGGACGCGATAGGCCCCTACCATGGCCGGGGAGGGGAGCTGTTTGTGTTTATTCCACAGGTGAAGACAATCCAATTTGGGTCCCTACACGGCTGGTGCAGATTGTGAAGAATGAAGCTAGATTGCAAGATGACGGCTCCGATTCTCCTGATACTGTTGTTCGATTTGGGGATAAGTATACCACTATGAGCCATAGTTAGATCTTGGCCTGTTCCCATGCCAGTATATTCAAATTCTGCAGTGCTGCCGTTGTTTACAGCTATTGAGTGTTACTTGGTTGCCCTGTCCTCACGGTGCACCTGCCAGCAGCCTGAGTTATATAATGCTACAAGTTTTCCATTAAATTTTACACTTTGTTTTGTGGCAGCAAAACTTTATAGCATAAAGGTAATCTACTTGGTGTTGATTTTAGAGAAAATAGATTGCTTACATCGTTAAAGATTGGTTTTGTTTCTTAAAAATATGGTTATACTCTAATATTACAAAAGAGGCTTAAAAACATAGTTAAACTGCCAATATTCCATTGGCTACAGTTGGTAGCTCAACCAAGAGTTTGAAAATTTTTGATTTGCCTATGTTTATAGAGAAAAGATACAACACGTGTCTTTTAAAGTTTACAGTTTAAATTTAAGGTTTAAAGTTAAAGTTAAAGTCAAAATCCCACAGTTCAGGCCTAGCCAAGCCTCAGAGAACAGGCCAGAGGGAGGTTAAGTGCATTTACATTTGAATTAAGACAATGGAGACTGAGCTACAGAAGCCCAGGTGCTAAGCATCCCTTTTGTTCTGGGTCTTCACCACCAGGTCCTAGAAATGTGTTTACTAGAATTCATCTTTTGTCTTCATTGTTTCTTGTGAGAAGAGGGATAAATCTAAGACCCAAAGACTTTACAACAGTCTGTGGGCTAAAAGTTATGATTATGCTGGAGATATTAAAATCATGCCTACTTCCCTCCATGAGCATAACTGTACCTGCTGATAAAATATTGTTCAAATTGTTTTAATTCCTTCATATTCAAAGTTGTTAAAAATGAGATGCTTTGGATTCCTCTAATATATGTAACAATTATTAGAGAATAAGGTTGGCTTTTATCCGATATATTCATTGGACTAAAAAAAGATTGGTTATTAAATTAATCCAAAATAAAGTTCAAATTTAAGATTTATACAGCCTAACTTGCCTACTCCAGCTGCCATTTCAGTAAATGCTTACAGAATTATTATAGATATAAAAGATGTTTTTATACCATCCCTTTACATTTCTGGTAAAGGTGAGAGGTTTACAGTCAGTAAATTTATTCATAATTTTAAGAGCCCATGAAGCGATATTTATTAGAAATAATTGCTTCAGAAAATGGTTAATTGTTTTAAAGCTGAACTCCCAGCAACCACATGGTGGCTCACAACCATTTGTGGTGGGGATCTAACGCCATCTTCTGGCTTGTGAGTGTACATGCAAAAAGAAAATGGTTTACTTTTAATCTTGGTTTGCTCTTAGTGATTTTTAAAAGTTGTTTAGAGATATTAATTGGCTAAAACCTCATCTTAAGCTTACCATAGGAGGATTTAAACCTCTGTTTGATGTTTTCAAAGGGATGCAAGTCCTAATTCCCCTTGACAATTAACTAATAAAAGATAGATAGCTTTGCTGAAAATAAAGTAAGCTGTTAGTTATCAACAGATAAATTATATAGACAATAATAAATTGTTGGCTGTTTGTGTTATTACTACTCATATGTCCACAACAGCCCTTTGACAAAAGAAACCATTAATATGGATTTGTCTTTCTTCATTTACAAATAAAGTTTATATGATAAAATCCTAAAAACATTTTAGATAAAAGGTTTATTCTTTATTCCACATAACAATTAAATTGGTTATTGAATTATTAAATTTGGCCTATTAACTTGACAAACATTTTAGACAAATTTGATAATCATATGTTACAGTTTTTCTCTATACATGCTTTTATATTTTATAAAATTTACTATACATACAGACCATAGAAAAGATGTTTGATATATTTACTATATTTACAGATGCCTCATCTATTGAGAAGACAGTATATGTAATTAAATCATATGTGTATTTTCTTGAGTTTACCCTGCTTCAACACAATTAAATTATGTGTTGTAGCCACTGTTTAGAATGTTAAAAAAGGGTGTATCTGCCTTTGTCTTGTTGAATGGTATATTTCATGAAGTACAAAATGTTTCAGCTACACGATCTAATATCTCTAGCCATTTGAATAACATTAAAATTAATAAGGTGTTTAGGAATGCATCTGCACAACCGGTGTTGGTGTGTGTGGACCCCCCATTTTTCTTTATGTTATCCAACTTTCAAAATAATTCTGATGTCTTGGATTGTAAGAATGTTACATGCCTTTTGGCACAATGCTGGAATGGATCACTAGACCTAGCCTTGGTTGTGCCCATCCCAGTAGAAGCTGATCTGAAACATTCCCTACTACATCATTATTGAGACATAACAGAGACTTTGGCATTACTACAGCCATTATCACTGCTATTACCATCTCTACAGCTGCAGCTGTGACAGCCGGCACAGACATGGTTAATAAAGTTACAACAGCTACTGTTGTTAATTAAATTTCAGAAAAGACCTCTGAGGCTTTGAACAGATGTGGTTCAAATGAGCTGCGTGTCAACCACCCCACATCTAGGTACTACACCTCTGAGATTTATGAATGATACATTTATTCAAAGCCATAATCTTTCTGCTTATTTAAAAGGGAATTGGACTGGAGAGTTGGACCAGGTACAGCAGCAATTGCAGATCCGGATCTTGAGCCTTAATGGAACACGAGTGGACCCTGTTTCCCGTGGCGATTTTACTTCTTGGCTTACCTCTGCCTTTTCTTTCTTTCTTAAAGGGTGGAGATAGGCCTGTTTGGTGCAGCCCTATGTTGTGGATTAGTGTTCATGTTATGATTGGTCTGCAAGCTCAGAGCCCAACAAAAACATGACAAGGTCGCTATTGCCCAAACACGCGTAGCCTTGAGCAAGCATCTCCCCCTGAAATTTGGCTATCTAGGCTAAGAAAGTAGCTGATGACTGAGACCCTCAGTCAATGCACCCCAAGGATTCAGCCCATTGCACTGGGTCGATGAGAGGTCTAAGTCTAGCCAGCCCTTGCCTGAATAACTGTGGTACCTGAATATTTAGAGGTGTTTGCGAGTGGGTACTCGACAGGGAATGTTCCACGAGTGTGGATAGATTTCCCGAAAGTATGCCTGATTGCACAAAGGTTTGATGCCAAGAAACCTCCCCTGGTGGCGCCCCAGGGTGGAGGCTCCCTTTCCCCGCCAAAAGGCATCGAGATGGGTATAGGAAGTATTCCTCATTGCATGACAACAAGAGAAGAAACCCATTACAATATCTCATTTTGCACAGTGGATCAGGCCTCTGCTTTCCCTCACTGAGTTGGTGCCGCGCTTGATAGGCAATAGGCTGTTCCATCTTTAATATATAGATAGGGGGAGATGTTGGGAGCCATGTGAGCATGACAGCATTCGCCATTACAAGATGGTGCGGGCATCCTGTCCTCCCACTAGTAAACAACTGACTGCGCAGGTGCAAAAGGCAAAAAGCGCACCAAAGTCACTGCCCGTCCCGGGGCATATTATGGGTAATGAGTGAACAGCCAATCAGAAGTGAACACATCACTCTAGGGTGTATATAAGCAGTGCTTTTTCCGGGCTTTCCGTCTTTCGGCTTCTGCTTATACAAGAATAAAGCCTCGCTGTGGTAACCACCCGAACACTGCCTCTTGTGTCTCTTTCACGGGCGAAGGGGACACAGAGGGGCTCGGAACAGAATATAATCACAATTTTGTTAGAAATTACTCAATTGATTTTTACTTGACAAAGATAACATTAGTTAGCTGCTTGAGAGAAAATAATAAACAGGAAATAAAAGGTAGAAGAAATAGGATATTTGGGGTATTCTTCTTTTCTAAACAATAAATATAGACGGTAGTAATGAAGATTGTTAAGACAAGAAAGTTGGCCTGAAGTCAATATGTACAGAATTACCCTCAGTTTAAATCCCTGAAATTTAAATTATTTTTCTATTTTATGTGTATTTCCTATGCCTGGGCTTTTGAGAAATCAATCAGAACACACACACACACACACACACACACAAAATTGAGGAATCAATCAGAACTAACACACACACACACACACACACAGAGAGAGAGAGAGAGAGAGAGAGAGAGAGAGAGAGAGAGAGAGAGAGAGAAGAGAGAAGAGAGAGGAATTACTAATCAATGAATATCTATTTTTACTACTTTAAAAGCCAGAGGTAAATAGCAGAGTTTTTCTTATGAATAAATTATATACCCTGCTATAGGAAAGAATAAAAGAAAACTTTTCTTTAATCTGCATCAAGTATTTCACAAGTTGAACAAAAACAGGATCCCAGTCAATGTGTTAATTGACAAAAGTTGAATCAGCTGATTTTTATACTTGGCCAAACAAGTATCTCAAATTTATGCAAATAGACACCAAATGGCTACAACCTTGTAGCCTATTTACACTTCTACTCCTGGGATAAAATTGTAATTGTCACATGGTATCCTGGATTTTAGTAAATAATTGGAACCTGTTTAATTTGTGTCTGTAGTTACATTGAACCTATTCTGATGTTCCATTTCCCATAATTATTAACATAGTATATTGTTTCTCTACATTTAAAAAAAAAGATTTATTTATATGAGTACACTGTAGCTATCTTCAGACACACCAGAAGAGGGCATCAAATGGTTGCGAGCCACCAAGTGATTGCTGGGAATTGAACTCAGGACCTCTGGAAGAGCAGTCAGTGCTCTTAACTACTGAATCATCTCTCCAGACCCCTTCTCTACACTTTTGAAGTTCAGATTAAATCCTGCCTCTGAGAAAGCTAGAATAGACACATAGCACGTTGTCTTCCCTTATATTAATTTTCTTTGGACCATTTATTTTCTTGTGTATTTTATTTACTTGGTATAACTGACTATTTCTATGTGTTGAGCTATGCCAATGCCATCAGTATGAACATGTTCTTTTTAAAACTATATTGGAGTCAAAATTAAACATAGTAACAATTACATATGTAGAAACGTAGATTTGTTTTTCTTGATATATGTAACAATAACTGAAACACAACATTTATATGCCATTAACAAGAACATGTAAAATTAACATTTTTTTCTGTAGATTTATTTTATTTTATACATATGAATGTTTTGCCTGCATGTCTGTATGTATACCATGGTATACGGGGCAAGGTACCCCATGAGGCCAGAAAAAAGATATCAGACCTCCTGTAATTGGAGTTGTGAATAATTGTGAGCCACCATGTGGGTGATGAAAATTGAACTCGGGTTCTATGCAAGAACAACAAGTGCCCTAAACTCCTGAGCCATCTCCCAAAGTTCTGCAAGTTGGTTTTGAAACACCAATGATTAGTAAATTGATAATTCAATATTACTTTCTGAAAATGAAGACTTGTGGAACTTAGCATATTTGTGGAATGTAAATATATTTTCACTCAGAGCTATAATCAGGATAACAGGCTTTTCTATAGCTATCAGAAGCAGAGCAATTACTAGAATGCAGAAATTAATTTATAAGCTTAATTCCTGCATTTGCTGATTGTTTTTCTCTCTTTAGTATAAGATTAAATACTAAATAGATAATTAATATTAATTAAATTCACCCAGTTTTAAAGACTATCATCTGGGAGGAAATGGAAATAAAATATTTTTACTTAGATTTTGGTATATCAGAATTGTTCAGTTTGTGTTTCTTCAATAAATACCATAACTGAAGGAAAATTGGCAGGAGATGAACTAAATTACAGGTTACAGAATTTAAGGCAGGAACACTTGAAGCAGAAGTCATGGAGAAACACTGCTGACTGACTTGCTCATCTTGCTGTCTTATATAAGACAAGACCTCCTGCATAGGGAAGGCACTGCCCTTAGTGGGCAGTCATTAAGTAATTAAGCCCACAACACCAACTAGTCATTACGAAAGTGCTTCACAGACATGCTCAACAGACCAATCTGATTCAGACATTTCTGTAGTCAATGTGCCCTCTTCCCAGGTGACTCTTGGTCGAGTCAACTTGATAGCTGAAGCTGATCCCAGTTGTGAGGGTTGTCTGTTTGTCTGTTTGCTTTCAGGTGATGAGTGCTGTTTTTTTTTTTTTTTTAAACTGCAGCTTGACTTATATTCATTTATTGATGCTGATGCTGAGACAGTATGACAAAAAATCTTGGGAGCAATGAAGTTCATAGAAAATGGTCAAACTCTTCTTTTGTATGTGTAATGTTTATGGAGGATTGAGGCTTTTAGGAGGTAATCCGAAACAACAGTTTAATTTAGGCAAAGTTGTAAGACAGTTTAAATATATATAGTTCCCATACCATTAGCATACATAAGAGATTCTCTATGAAAATAGCCCCCAATTCAATTTTTTCTTAAATGCATTTTATTTCACGGTTTTACTATTAATTATAGCATCATTTTGGAACAATGATATTATTTACTCTTGTACACCTAACTATAGTCTTGCTTCTTATTGTGTGTCTGTACCTTTTGTTTATAATACCTTTTACACATGTATGTCAACAATAGCATGTAGGGCCATACAATATTTTATATGCAAAATTGATTGTATGTGCACATTGTGTACATGGTTTTTTATGTAGGCTTATTTGGTTTTGTCAGTTGTGTAAGTGGGATGGATATGAACATGCAAGGATATAGGGTGAACTGTTTGTAATTCTCAAGGCTTTGAAATATTAAATTTTATGCTTATGCAGTTTTCACTGTTTTACAGATAAAAATAAAATGATCACAGAAACCATAAAAATACACAAACACACACACACACACACACACACACACACACACACACACACACGAACACACACATAATTCCACAACAGAAAAATTTCAGGAATGAAAAGTCAACAGGTCTATCAGATTTGTTAAAGTTTTGATTTGTAAAAGTTAACTATTAATATGTTCTAGGGGGAGAACTTTACATGTATTTTGTGTGTGTGTGTGTGTGTGTGTGTGTGTGTGTGTGTAAGGAAATAGTTGTGGATATCTACATCAGGATTGGAAGAGTAGCTTCAGTTTTCAGAGATTTGGGGAGATTGTCCACTGTGAGCTAATTAAAAATTATTCAACACTCTAAAATATGAAACACCAAGTATTTTGAAAAGAGGGTTATAAACTCACATTCAATGGAAACAATATTGCCAAATACAAAGAGATGAGCATGTACAAATTCTCCTTTGTTACTACTACTATTTAATAAAATAAATATAAAGATAATTATCTGTATTATCAAGCAATACACAATCAATTAATCATACATAGTTGCCTCTTTTGCTATTCATTAAAAAAATCCTGCCATTAAAAAATCTAAGAAGTTTAGATGGTGGATAAAAAGCCCAAAACACCCATTTGCCTAAGAATTTCATGAATTCATTGTTTTTAATAGCTGAGGAGTACTCCATTGTGTAAATGTGATACATTTTTTGTATTCATTCCTTTGTGGAAGGACATCTGGGTTCTTTCCAGCGTCTGGCTATTATAAATAAGGCTGCTATGAACATAGTGGAGCATGTGTCCTTGTTATATGTTGTAGCATCTGCTGGATATATGCCCAGGAGTGTTATAGCAGGGTCTTCAGGTATTCCGGGCCTCTTCCGTGTCCCCTTCGCCCGCAAAAGAGACACGTGAGGCAGTGTTCGGGTGGTTACTACAACGAGGCTTTATTCTTGTATCAGCAGAAGCGGAAAGACCCAAAGCCCAGGAAAGGCACTGCTATATGTACCCTAGAGTGGCATGTTCACTTCTGATTGGCTGTTCACTCATCACCCCATATTATGCCCCAGGGATGGGCAGTGACTTTGGCACGCTTTTGCCTTTTGCACCTGCGCTGTTAGTTGTTTACTTGTGGGAGCACAGGATGCCCGAGCCATCTTGTAATGGCGAATGTTGTCACGATCACTGCGGCTCCTAACACTCAGGTAATGCTATGTCCAATTTTCTGAGGAACCATCAGACTGACTTCCACAGTGGTTGAATCACCTTGCAACCCCACCAACAATGGAGGAGTGTTCTTCTTTCTCCACATCCTTGCCAGCATCTGTTGTACCCTGAGTTTTTGATCTTAGCCATTCGGAGTGGTGTGAGGTGGAACCTTAGGGTTGTTTTGATTTGCATTTCCTTGATGACTAAGGATGTTGAAGATTTCTTTTTTTTATTATTTATTGGATATTTACATTTCAGATTTTATCCCCTTACCTCATTCCCCACCATCACCCAGGAACCCCCTATTCCCTCCCCACTCCTCCTGCTTCTATGAGGATATCCCCCCACTCCCATCTCCCCACCCTCAATTCCCCCCCCCCCCCCGTATTCAGCCTTCATGGGACCAAAAATCTCCTCTCCCACCTATGCCCGACAAAACCATCCTCCCGTACATATACAGTTGGAGTCATGTGTCTCTCCCTCTGTGCTCTCAGGCTTGTGTTTAGACCCTGGGAGTGCTGGTTGGTTGATGGGTATTGTTGCTCTCCTCATGGGGTCACAAACCCTTTCAACTCCTTCAGTCTTCTCTCTAACTCCTCCATTGGGAACCCCTTGATCAGATCAATGGTTAGCTGTGAGTATCTGCCTCTGAATATTTCAGACTCTGGCAGACCTCTAAAGAGACAGCTATATCAGGCTCTTGTCAGCATGCACTTCCTGACATCCACAGCAGCATCTACCTTGGGTGAGTACACATGGGATGGATATCCAGATGGAATGATCTCCAGATAGCCCCTCCTTCAGTTTTTGTCCCACACATTGTCTCCATATTTGCTCCCTTGAGTATTTTGTTACTCCTTCTAAGTAGGACCAAGGCATCCACACTTGGTCTTCCTTCTTCATGAGTTTCATGTGATCTATGAGTTGAGTCTTGGCTATTTCAAGCTTTAGGGTTAATATCCACTTATCAGTGAGTAAATACCATGTGTGTTCATTTGTGATTGGGTTACCTCACTCAGGATGATATTTTCTAGTTCCATCCATTTATCTAAGAATTTCTCGAATTCACTGTTTTTAATAGCTGAGTAATACTTCATTGTATAAATGTACCACATTTTTTTGTATCCATTTTTCTGTTGAAGGACATCTGGGTTCTTTCCACCTTCTGCCTATTATAAATAGGGTTTCTGTGAACATAGTGGAGCATATGTTCTTGTTATATGTTGGAGCATCTTCTGGGTATATGCCCAGGAGTGGTATAGCTGGATCCTCAGGTAATGCTATGTCCAATTTTCTGAGGAACAACTAGAGTTTCCAGAGTGGTTATACCAGCTTGCAATCCCACCAACAATGGAGGAGTGTTCATCTTTTTCCACATTCTCACCAGCATCTACTATCACCTGAGTTTTTGATCTTAGCCATTCTGACTGCTGTGAGGTGGTATCTCAGGGTTGTTTTGATTTGCATTTCCCTGATGACTAAGGATGTTGAGCATTTCTTAAGGCGCTTCTCGGCCATTTGAGTTTCCTCAGTTGAGAATTCTTTGTGTAGTTCTGTACCCCATTTTTAATAGGGATATTTGGTTGTCTGGAATCTAATTTCTTGAGTTCTTTGTATATATTGGATATTAGCCCTCTATCACATGTAGGGTTGGTAATGATTTTTTTCCCAATCTGTTGGTTGCCATTTTGTCTTATTGACAGTGTCCTTTGCCTTACAGAAGCTTTGCAATTTGATGAGGTCCCATTGTCAATTCTTGATCTTAGAGCATAAGCCATTGGTGTTCTGTTCAGGAGGTTTTCCCCTGTGCCGAAGTATTCAAGATTCTTCCCCACCTTCTCTTCTATTAGTTTCAGTTTATCTGGTTTTATGTGAAGGTCCTTTACCCACTTGGACTTGAGCTTTGAAAAAGGGGATAATAATAGATTTATTTGAATTCTTCTACATGCTGACCTTCAGTTGAACCAGCACTATTTGTCGAAAATGCTGTCCTTTTTCCACTGGATGGTTTTAGCTTCTTTGTCAAAGATCAAGTGACCATAGATGTGCGGGTTCATTTCTGGATCTTCAATTCTATTCCATTGATCTGCCTGCCTGTCTCTGTAGCAATACCATGCAGTTTTTAATCACTATTGCTCTGTAGTACAGTTTGAAGTTAGGGATGGTGATTCCCCCAGTTCTTTTATTGATTAGAATAGTTCTCGATATTCTGTTTTTTTTTTTTTTTTTTTTTTTTTTTTTTATTCCAAATGAATTTGCAAATTGCTCTTTCTATCTCTATGAAGAATTGATTTGGAATTTTGATGGGGATTGCATTGAATCTGTAGATTGCTTTTGGCAAGGTGGCCATTTTTACTAAATTAATCCTGCCAATCCAGGAGCATGGGAGATCTTTCCATCTTCTGAGATCTTCTTCAATTTCTTTTTTCAGAGACTTGAAGTTCTTGTCATACAAATCTTTCACTTGCTTGGTTAGATTCACTCCAAGATATTTTATATTGTTTGTGACTATTGTGAAGGGTGTCATTTCCCAATTTCTTTCTCAGCCTGTTTATCCTTCGAGTAGAGGAAGGCTACTGATTTTTTTTGAGTTGACTTTATATTCAGCCACTTCGCTGAAGTTGTTTATCAGGTTTAGGAGTTCTCTGGTGGAAGTTTTAGGGTCACTTAAGTATACTACCATATCTTCTGCAAATAGTGAAATTTTGATTTCTTTTTTTTCTATTTGTATCCCTTTGACTTCCTTTTGTTGTCTAATTGGTGCTTCTTGGCCATTTGAGTTTCCTCAGTTGAGAGTTCTTTGTTTAGCTCTGTACCCCATTTTAAATAGGGTTATTTGGTTGTCTGGAGTTTAGTTTCTCGAGTTCTTTGTATATATTGGATATTAGCCCTCTATCAGATGTAGGATTGGGAAAAACCTTTTTCCAATCAGTTGGTTGCCATTTTGTCCTATTGACAGTGTCCTTTGCTTTACAGAAGCTTTGCAATTTTATAAGGTCCCATTGTCAATTCTCGATCTTAGAGTATAAGCCATTGGTGTTCTGTTCAGAAACTTTCCCCCTGTGCCCAAGTAGTCAAGGCTCTTTCCCATGGGGAGAGCAATAATACCAAGCAACCAGAGCTCCCAGAGTCTAAACCACCAGCCTGGGAGCACATAAGGAGATACCCATGGCTCCAGCTGTATATTTAGGGGAGGATGGCCTTGTTTGGCATAGGTGGGAGAGGAGATCCTTGGTCCCATGAAGGCTGGATACCCCAGTGTAGGGGAATTTGAGGGCAGGGAGGTTGGAGTGGGTAGGTGAGTGGGGCACATACTCATAAAAGCTGGAGAATGGGGGATAAGATAGAGGGTTTCTGGGTAGGTGGGGACGGGGGAAGAAGCCCCAAAACAGTGATAAATATTTGTTTTTCTAGTTGGATAGTGATGCTATTTGGCACCAGAGAAAAAGGGGGAAAAGACGAGAGGATAAGGGGCTGCTCTGAAGACAGAAGGGTGAGTGAAGGAAGTGGACCCTCTCTCTGGGGCTCTTCAGCAACTCCAGTTGAGTGTTGTTTGCTATTTCATGTGGAAAATCAGAACAGAGCTGTTACTGTTGGAGTTTGGTATTTACTGAAGCAAAACAAAAAAAAATTTGGGATGGCCCATCGTATAAAAAGCCCCAGTTATTCCATTAAGACAAGCAGTAACCTTTACAAGAAACAGTGATCATTTAGAAACTGACATTTGATTTCCCATGTGCTCAGCCTCCACTATAATTTGCTTCCTCTAAACAGGCAGTACAAGGTGTTCAACTTAAGGTTCGGCACTGAACAAAGAGCCTGCTCCAGACAGTGCACTTCACAAGCTGGCGGGCAGGGAGCTTAATTGGAGGGAAAATTATTAGAAAAAAGATTGTAAACTATTTTTATGAATAGAACATAGAGAAAAGCAACATTCACAAAAAGAAAACCTACTGCTGTGGTCTTAATGTTTCTCAGCTGACACGTAAAGGAACTGAAGCCCCCATGGGATGTTGTTCAGATTGGTGTGCTGGAAAACAGTGTCAAGGGTCATCTACACCACTGAAGGTGACCTTACATTCCAAGGCTTTGCTATTACTTATGTATTTCTTCATCTATAGTATAATTGAAATGTTTCTATTTTTTATACAGTTATAGAAATTTCTATAGATTCTATAACAAACAGGGATTTGTTCTATCCTATATCTCCTATATCTTTGTCCATCAGCTTTGGAAGCCATTGCTATTCCCATCTGTTCCGAGCCCCTCCGTGTCCCCTTCGCCCGCGAAAAAGACATGTGAGGCAGTGTTCGGGTGGTTACTACAGTGAGGCTTTATTCTTGTATAAGCAGAAGCGGAAAGACGGAAAGACCGGAAAAGGCACTGCTTATATACACCCTAGAGTGACATGTTCACTTCTGATTGGCTGTTCACTCATTACCCATAATACGCCCCAGGTTGGGCAGTGACTTTGGCACACTTTTTGCCTTTTGCACCTGCGCAGTCAGTTGTTTACTAGTGGGAGGACAGGATGCCCACGCTATCTTGTAATGGTGAATGCTGACACGCTCACTGCGGCTCCCAACACCCATCTATACACAAATGACTCCTGGGCCAGTCACTGAGGCCACTCCATCACTGGGACTCTGAGACCTTTGTTGTTTTTCCTAGGACATTCTCTGTGGAAATACTGAAGCCTACCTACAACATTTTCCACATTGAACCAACACCATTGCTTTCTTTGAAATCATCTTTTGTTTTACTTTCAATATGTGCTGGATCTGGCCATTCTTGCTTAGCATAATTTCTTCAAACAGTTGACTGTAGGATATTCCTTCTTGTACTTTTGGATGCCAGAGTAGCTCCCAGGAAGGTTTTGAAGCCAGGGACATACACAGGGTTCCATATTCAGATCTGGATCCCTGTGCATGGTGTGATGACTGGTGGCAGTCATGATGGTTTGTGATTTTATTCTCAATGCTTTGTGAGCAAACCATCTCTGTTCTGGGGCAAAAAAAAGTACAATGTCAAGATGCCAACTGAGAAGATAGTGGCAGGCCTCTATCACATTACCTCAGCAAATATGGTTATGGTTATAGAAGAGACACAAAACTGAGCTGGGGAGTGGGTGGGTGGGGGAGCACCCTCATAGAGGTAGAGGGAGGGGAAGGGGGGTTTGTGGAGGAAAAATGGAAAGGAAGAGAACATTTGAAATGTCAATAAATAAAATAAACAATAAAAATGAAAAAAAATTGATAAAATTGAATTTGCAGACTTTGTGACACCAGTGGAAATCTGGTAAGCCATTAAACCACGATCAGTGTTACAAGGTAAATCCACAAGTCAACACACATGGACACTTTTAACATATAAATTCTGGCCAGTGGCTGCATGGGAGATTCACCCAAATCATGGAGCCCTGAGCTTCACTGTGCTTTGCTTCCTTGCATAAACCCACATCCAGGTTGACACACTTCCATTAGCAAGAACAGTTAGCAGGAAGTGAAATATAGAAGCCCTATAAAGCAAAATTAGTACAGTTAGAGACTTTCTTGGACTAGGTGATTGACAGATTACGTCTTTGTTCTTGTTTTGGCCAGTGTTGGGGCCTATGTGCTGAGTTTTAAGGTCAATTTGTGCCTCCAACATGGTGTCAGTTAGGCTAAGATCTGGGGTCCTATTACATAGTCTTACGGCCAAACTTATAAGTCAGTAGGCAACACTTTAAGAACAATATTTTGCAAGAAATATGATATAGTACCCAGCTTCTTGAACAATTGATCTTCTCTTGTTTAGAGAACACATTGTGTTCCAGGAACATGAAGCCTTGGTGCATTCATGGGTTACCCCAAGCAGTCTTCCTTCCTTTGATGTTTGGCATTTGAGTTCCTGTCCTTGCCAGTGACTGCTGTCACCTTCTTTCAAGCTGGATATTAGTTCACTTGCGAATGGGGTCCCCAGTGGGGATGCTCCATTAGTTGCTGCTGGTTCCTTTGATCAACCACCTAGGCATAGATGCAAACAGGCTGGTACCAGTGGCATACTGTGTATCTTGGATCACTATGGATTAAACCTTCCTGCATTGGGCTGCCAGCATCATCATAGGTCATAGTGGTGAAGTAAAGTGGCCATTGCCTTCTGATAACTCTGGAAGCAGTGACCAGGACACTCAAGCCAGGAGACTGCATCTCCTTAGTGTTTGGAAAGGGGGTCATTTTTCTTTCTCTGCCTGTGTTTCTTCTGCAGTAGGCCTGAGAAATTTTGTAGCTGGCTCTGATTGGAATCTACTTATCATCTCATCTTCTATGAAACACTGGCCACTGCCAACCACATAATTGCTCTTAACTCTTCTCCTTGTGTTTCTATTCTTCCCTGGTCTTCCTCCTGCATTACCTCACCTATATGGCTTGCACGTGATTTCCTTCTTAGAGGTCAAGAGCTGAATATATCAAATGTTGGCTAAATTCCAAAATGTGTCTTTCTACTGCAGTCACAAACCACCATAACAGTGTTTATATTAGATACTAAGAGCTATTTTGTTACTATGTCTAGGGAAAAATAATAAAACCATTTTATATACAATACACTAATGAAATTATATATGCTAATTCATTTAGTGAACAAGCTTATGAAATAGATAAGATCTATTATAATTCTAGTTTTGAACTGTAGAAGAAACCGATGGCTGGGTGCAGTGATACAGTCCTGTAGTCCCAGCACCTGGGAGGCAGAGGCAGGCAGAGCTCTGTGAGTCTGAGGCCAGCCTGGTCTACAAAGTGAGTTCTAGGCCAGCTGAGGATAGACAGGGAGACTCTGTCTCAGCAAACACACAAATAAACAAACAAACCAGAGGCATGGAGGGTTTAGTAACTTCTCCAAGGTCACACTGCTGTTGGAAGGGAGAAAAATAGAATTTTAGTTAAGGCAGCCAGACTCTAGGTTCTAAGTCTTTGCTATTATGCAAAGATCTGGGATGTGGCTTTCTTCATGTTTCACATTCTCTGCATTTTGACCAAGGAGAGTAGTGTGCTCTTACTTCATTTTCACTGGAAGAGGTAAAGATGTGAAATTTGTTTTGACAAAATACAGACTGAGATAGCTTAAAGACAAACTCTGTCCTTAGTTTTGTGCTGAGCCCCTCTGCTTCTGTAGAGAGAATGTGAACAATGTACAGTCCTAAATTATTCCTTTGAAGTTTTAATTAACTACTGTGGAATAACATGGTGGGAAAGGCATGCTTAAAATGCTGAGACAAGTAACCGTGGAAGCAACATTTAAAATGGATAATTGACTCACTCATCAGATATTCATTGGGAGTCTGGTATGTGCCAGGTATCATATAAGGTCTGAAAAAATATGGATTCTATTTGCATAAGGTTAGGTTTTCAGGAGAGAGAGACAGAGAGAGAGAGAGAGAGAGAGAGAGAGAGAGAGAGAGAGAGAGAGAGAGAGAGAGAGAGAGAATAGTCTTTGTGCAGTAAAATGGAGTTCTTTAGACCCTTCTCCACATTAGGAACTCATGTAGAGAGGAAGCCAAACACTACTAAAACTCAAGAGTGATGCTCTTTCAGCTCAGGCCAGGGAGTTTCGTGGTTTTAGGGCTGTGAGAACATGGTTAAATGTGATGGGTGCCACGGTCCTGGCTCCTGTGCAGGATTTTTGGGAGGCAGAGATCAGATATTGGCAAGAAAGTGTGTACATAGTTCTCAGGACATTAAAAGAAAAGATTAAACTGTAGAGTGTTTTCAATAAGATAGCAGTCATCCTGTAGAAGAAGTAAATACAGAAATGGTTTCAAACGTGGAGAGCAGGTTTTGAGAAGGTTGTAGCCTAGCTGAACATGTAGTCCATATACTTTTTGCAATCATCAGTATTTGTGTTGTCAGGTTGGGCCCCAAATTTATGGCTCTTTAGAGAGTATGGAACTAGTGAACTTAGATATATGGACTCCCAATGAAAGACTGTTGAGGAGATGATGGGCCTGTTCACTTTCAGAATTAAGTGATTTAGCTTGTCCACATCTATGCCTATCATAGAGACTTAAGGGTTTAGGTAGGAGTTAGCTTTGGAATGAGGAAAATTCAATTGCTTTCATAACTTGAGTGCGTTCTCCCCTTTGTAGCCAACAGGTTTGACTGTATTGATTACAGAAGGGACCATATTCCTCAAAGGAGATTCCTTCAAAGACTATTGCTGATATGACAAAAACATCCTTTAAGATGTTGCTTGTCATTCAATTATTGACTGGCTGTAGGGTGATGTTTATTGGCAGGTGACATATCCTTGGACTTTGGGAAACAAACATATATAGAAATGAAGAGAAGCTGGCAGTCCAGGTAACCTTCTGTTAATTCAACCTTGGTACAAGTCCAACCATTGCCATGAGTCTTCCTATACTGATTGAGTAACATTAAGGTCTCACTGATGACTGAACAATAAAGATGCATTAAGAAGCTCAATAAAAGAAGAAAGAAGAGTAAAAGAACTTTAAAGTTCGGCCCCCTAAAATTGCTGAGGAAGACAAAAGGGAAGTCAGATGCCAAACACAGTGATCAAGTAGAGAAGAACCAGCCACCATTTACATCGAGGGAAGGGAAGAGGCTTGATGGTGTTTTAGAGAGTTTTTTTTTTTTTTTTTTTAAATTATCTTTAATCTTTTTTTTTTTCTTTTTAAAGTTCTGTCTTTATCCACCTCCTGGTCTATCTGCCCTCTGACAGTTCTTCATTCCATTCCTCCTCCCCTATCTCCAAGAGGATGTCTCCACCCCCACCCCCGACTGACCGGGCCTCCCCACTCCCTGGGGTCTCAAGTCTCTCGAGAGTTAGGTGCATCTTCTCTCACTGAGTCCAGACTAGGCAGTCCTCTGCTGTATATGTGTTGGGGGCCATGGACCAGTTTGTGTATGCTGCCTGGTTGGTGGCTTAGTGTCTAAGAGATCTTGAGGGGTCCAGGTTAGTTGAGACTGCTGGTCTTCCTATGGGGTCATCCTCCTCCTCAACTTCTTCCAGCCTTTCCCTAATTCAACCACAGGGGTCTCCAACTTCAGTCCATTGGTTGGGTGTAAGAACCTGCATCGGTCTCAGTCAGCTGCTTGCTGAGACTCTGGGCAGCCATTCTTGGCTCCTGTCTGTAAGCACACCATAGTATCAGTAATAGTGTTAGGCCTTGGAGCCTCCTCTTGAGATGTATCCCAAGTTGGGCCAGTCACTGGACCTCCTTTCCTTCAGTCTCTTCTCCATTTTCATCAATTTCCCTTAACAGAAATCCAATGGCTCAGGTTCTATGATCAAGAATTGATAAATGGGACCTCATGAAACGGCAAAGCTGTAAGGCAAATGACCTAGTCAATAGGACAAATTGGCAACCTACAGATTGGGGAAAAATCTTCATTAACCAGACATCTGGTAGAGGACTAATATCCAAAATATATAAAGAACTCAAGAGGCTTTAGTGGGGTATAGAACTAAACTATAAACTTTAATGGGGTATAGAACTAAACAGAGAATTCACACAGAGGAATAGCTGGGAAGCACTTAAAGAAACGTTCAGCATTCTTAGTCATCAGGGATATGCAAGTGAAAATGACCCTGAGATTCCACCTCACACCAGTCAGAATGGCTAAGATCAAAAAACTCAGATGACAACACATATTGGTGTGAATGTGGAGAAAGAGGAGCACTCCTTCATGGGTGGGATTGTAAACTGGTACAACCACTCTGGAAATCAATCTGGAGGTTCTTTAGGAAATTGGAAATAAATAGTTCTACATGAAGACCCAGCTATACCACTCCTGAGCATATACCCAAAAGATGTCCCACAGTGGCACATGCTTCACTATGTTCATAATGGCCTTATTTGTGATAACCAGAACCTGGAAACAACCCAGAGGTCCTGTGATAGAAGAATGGATACAGAAAATGTGGTTCATTTACACAATGGAATACTATTCAGCTATTAAGAATGAGAACATCATGAGTTTAAAGAGCTTTTTATATTTTTCAGGATCAGAGTCATCTCATTCCTCAAGAATACCTCTAAATAGTCAGGCTGAAAGAAGGAGACAGGCTATTGCTCACTCTGAGTCTTAATGAGGCATCTCTCTTTTTGAAAAAGGGGTCTAAGAACTAGGAGAGATTCATGTTGCAAATTTTAAAAGAGATGTCTCTCCACTCAAATGACCTGATACGGTGGCCAAAGTTAAAAGGCAAAAATCACTGGGTCATTTCAGAAAGGGGACGACATATCAATGTGGCATGTAGGGAACTCCCCTGTTGAATGCGATAAACAGCATCAGTCTAGGAGGGCTTGTTGGAAGAGAACCGGCTGTAGTACATCAGATAATTGCACATATGGCATGATTATGAGGATCCTAGTCAGATTGCAAAGCATGAAACGTAAAAGAATGGAGCACAGACGAGGTGAGGCGGCCGGAGAAAGAACTCACTCTTTAGACCAAAATAGAAAGAGATTGAGCTTCATTAGCACACTGAGAAGGCAGCAGTGTGTGTGGCAGCAATGTGTGTGGCAGCAGTGTGTGTGGCAGCAATGTGTGTGGCAGTCCCAGAAGAGCACCTGTGCCCTGTCGCTCTGCTGTCACATTGTGAGTACAGAACAGGCTGGTGGCTTCTCTGTTTTGGAGAGAGTTTCTGAACCAGGCTTTCACTGGAGAATTGTTCCTTTTGTGGTTTCTCAACCGTGGTCTTCCTTTCACACTGTGGAAGTGCCACATTTCTGTGGTTTCTCAACCGTGGTCTCCCTTTCACACTGTGGAGGCGCCACATTTCTTCAGCTATGTGGTCGCCTGTATAATTGCTGTATGATGAGCTGTGTCTGCTGTGTTGAGTGTCAAGGGGACACTTTTCTGAAGTTCCTTCCCAGAGGAAGTTACTCTGTAACAAGTAATAGGGCCAAGTTTACTAACTTGAGAGCTAGTTATATGTATCTTGAGAACATGTCTACAGAGGATGTATTTGTTGTCTATATAAAGGGCTCTTTTTTTTTTGAATTTTCAAATATAATAGCAGTTTGCTTGTGGTCACAATCTGGTTTGATGTCTATTAAGTATTAAAATTGTCTTTCTTCCCTACCTGTCTGTCTCTGTTACTGTTCTATTGTTGTGAAGAGACACCATGACCAAGGCAAGTCAAGAAGCATTTAATCGAGGGCTTGCTTAAGTTTCAGAGGGTTCATCCATGATGATTATGGCAGAAAGCAGACAGTCATGGGGCTAGACCAGTATCTAAGAGCAGTACTGGTCCTTCTCCTGATTCTTCCCAAATAATTCATTAGTTGGAACTAATCATGCAAACATATGAGCTTGTGGGGCCATTCTCATTCCAAAAATCACACCCTCTTAGTTAGGGTTTTATTGCTGTGATAAAGCACCATGATCAGAAGCAACTTGGGGAGAGAAAATGGTTTACTTCATTTACGCTTATAAATCACAGTCCATCATTGTAGAAAATCATCAGGATGGCAACTCCAGGCAGGAACCTAGAGGCAAGAACCGAAGCAGAGCCCATGGAAAAGGACTGCCTACTGGCTTGCTCAGTCTACTTTCTTACACCATCCAACTTCACCCAGTCCAGGAGTGACACTGCTCACAGTAAGCTGGTGCCTTACACATCCATCATTAATCAAGAAAACACACTACAAACCATTCTGCTGGGGACATTTTCTCAATTGGAGTTCTTTTTTTCTAAGTCTAGTTTGTGTCAGCTTGATACAAATTATCTAGCACGTTATTCTCTTGGAGTCTTAAAAAAGGCTTGAAAGGCATTTATTTATTTACTTCATGTATGTATGTATGTATGTATGATCATCTATCATCTATCTATCTATCTATCTATCTATCTATCTATCTATCTATCTATTATCTATCCATCTATGTATCTATCTATGTATCTATCTGTGTATCTATGTATCTATCCATCTATGTATCTATTTATGTATCTATGTATTTATCCATGTATGTATGTATGTATCATCTATCTATCTATCTATCTATCACCCATCTATGTTTCATATATCATTTCCCTTTTGCCATTTGTTTCCATTTCTGTTGCACCATCCTGTCTTATGTATCTGCTTTTGATCCTTGTTTCCTTTCTCTGTGTACACCCCCCTCACAGTCAGCCATAACTAAAATTGTGATGTTATTCTTACAGCCCCATAATGTCCCACTTTATGACTGTAAGTAAACCAACATCCTGTGAATGCTAGGTGGTCTGATCATTTTCTGACTTGCACACTTTAAAGCCCTAGTCCATCTGGGCTACTCTTTCATTTAGTTGCTTAAATGAATCTCTAACCAAGTATTTTCCATATGCCACTTACTTGTCCTAGATTTTTCCCACAAGTTACTATTCAGTAGGCCTAAACCTGTCTTTCAGAGAGGTTGTCTTTACATGTAGGTGATGGTGATATATGTCAGTCTCCTCAATTTGTAGCATTACACACTTATTATAATTATAGTGCCTGTCATCATTAATAACTACATATCTATTTCTCCTGTCCTTGTTTCCCATGAAGAGAAAAAGAGTGTACATTTCCCCTTCCATTACTGGGAGCAATCCCAATGCTCTCTCAGCATCCGAGACATGGCAGAGCGCAGTAGCTATTTGTTTAATAAATGGATCTCCACTGAAGTTCATTTCCAAAGGAAATATCTCTGGGCGACCCCCCCTCCCCCGTTTGTGCTTTCTCCTGTTAGAAGGCTAGACTGACATTGCAGAGATGTATTTAGAGCATTCAACATGCCAGGGAACAGCACCATTTCAGTGCTTAGAAGCATGTGAATCCCATTTGAGAGCTGTTTCTTTTGACTAGCTCCCTGTTAGTTAAATTACAGATCCAATGGGCAAGACCCACAGCATTACCATGCCTGGTGGCATGCTGGGTAGAATGGGCATTGACTAGCAGTCAAAAGAGCTCTGCTCCATCTGTTAGGCCATCAGCTGCTACCCAGCTAGCATTACAAGTCAGTTCTCTGCTGGAGGGAATGGGAATGGGAGGGGTAGTTGGGCTCCCACTTCAGTAAGATGGATAGTGGTGCTAGATTTGTTCTGTTTGTGGCTGAACAAGGTGCTCAGCTGTGGCACATTACTAAGAACGAGGCAGGCACCGGGCCACATTTTACTGTAGAAGTTCAAGAAAGAGTGATTTTAATGAAATAGAGACTAGTGAAGCGTGTAACTGTGCAAGCAAGATTACTTGCAGGTAAATAGATTTACAATCTCTTTTGGAAAATGTTTTCTACCTTATTTTGTTTTTCTGCTTTGGTTGCTTAAAAACTTGGGTGGGTAGTTTTATTTTTCAAATGCTGTTAGCCAACACATTGATGAGTCTTAATAACATTACTGATGACAGCAGACGCTCAAGCTGAACGGTGTACTTAACGAGGCGCCGAGTGACAAAAATACCAGGATTTTAACAGGGAAGTTGTCCACCTTCTCTGCTTTCTTTCCCAAGGTCTTTTTAGTTTGTGGGAGTAAACAAATTCTTCCTGCAAACTGCAAGGTTGTTGGTTGTTTGTGATTTGATTTGATATTTAGCTCTGATTAATTAGCCGACCTTTCCCTGTGACCTTGGCACTTTCTCCTCGTTGTGGATCAGTTGTGGCGCACTCCACTTTAGCTCCTCTGTCTGTGGCCTCAGTGGAAACTGCCTGACCTGGCTGTCCTCTTTCAGGAACCTCCAGTCTTCAATTCAATACTGGAAGGTGAGCCAGCTCTGCTGTCTCTGAAGTCACTTTCCCACTTCCCTTCCTCCACAGCCTCTGAAAAAGCTGCAGTAGCACTTGTGGTCATCGACCCGTAAGCCACTGGTTCAATGTGAAAAGAATCAAGTGCTTTGAGCTGCTCTGTTCCTGCTTGGCTCCTGTCGGTACTCCAAAGGAGAGGGGTGTGCGTTCCTCATGGATGAAAGGAGAGAAGCAGTGGCTTCCTATGAGTCCCTTCAGGAAACAGAGACTCTTCCAAGTTGAGTCCAAAGGCTTGAGCATCTGCCCAAGGGTCAAAGGCAGTGTTCAAAGAATGACTCCCTGGAAACCCTCAATCTTTATGTGACCAACTTCTGTCTGCCTGAGATATTCTTCTGCTTCCAGACTCCATTTCTGAAGTCTTTTCAACAGAGCTGTCAGAATTTCATAAAAAAAAAAAAAAATGTGCTGAGTTTAATTAAAAACCTCTGTGACATCTCATGTCTGGTCCGGTTTACTTTGTTTAGATTGGTGACCAGGAATCCCGATTTTAATAGATTCTCACACATTTTCTCATACCAACAGATAATTGAAATCCATTGAAGTGGATGAAGCTTCAGGCTCAGTGCAGTATTCAAGAAACCCAATTCAACCGCCTCCATTCCATCCCCACCATGTGTATTAACTTCTGATGCTTTTGCTTATCATGAGGAAAAGATTTAGGAATTAGGATAAAAATAAAAAGCCCACTATCTCAGTACACCCTTCGGAGAATTTCTTCTTGAGACTATTCCTCTGTACATGGCCACAAATTACTTGCTGTTTGAGCTTCTAGTTTTCAGATAGAAGGTGGGTCAGGAAACATTATTATGAGGCACTGTGATCTAGTGATTCAAACATCAAAGGGACTATTACAACCACCACAGGAATTCTAAAAGAGTTTTTCCTTTAGAGGAGAGTCAGGAAAAACCTTCGTTTTTAATGCAAAAGAAGCTACCCAATGTTTTGAATTTTTAAAGCATTTTATTGTTGGAGAAAATTCTCTCTCAGGTTTCACCTTGTTCTGGGTATTTCTGTATTTTTGTAAGGCATACAATAAAAAGGAACCAAGCTTTAAGACATTGAAGATCAAAGATATGAGTGACAGGTTACAACACAGCAAAACTGTAGTGTCTCCTGGCTGGGTTTTCCAGGAATTAGAGAGCACAGAAGGAATAGTGTCTACCACAATGGTTCTTAGCCTGTGTGGGTCACTACCTCCACGACCCTCTCACCGGGGTGGCCCAAGACCATCAGAAAGCACTGATATGTACATTTCAATTCATAGCAGCAGCAAAATTACAGCTATAAAGTAGCAACAAAAATGATTCTATAGTTGGGTGTCACCAGAATATGAGGAACAGTATTCAAGGGTCAAAGCATTGGAAAAATTGAGAACCATTGGTCTACCATGTATCAATTATATCAACTTATATGGAAAGCCCAATATTTCCTAAAATATGTGTTTTCAATAAGTTAATGCTAGAATAGAATAGGGCAGGTGATTTTGAAAGTTCTGTATATGTACCATACTGCATGTCTGTTTCTTTACTTTCTTCAAATGTATTTTCTATCATTTATGGTTATGTTAAAGAGAATAAATTACTTAAAAGAATGAAGACTATGTCAGATGATTACACATGTATTTAATTTTATACTCGCAGAAGCAGGTTTGAAGCATTGTTTTTTAATTAATTTATTTTTTATTGGATATTATATTTATATTTCAGATTTTATCCCCTTACCCCATTCCCCACCCCCGCCTGGGAACCCCCCTATCCTATCCCCACTCCTCCCCCGGCTTAAAGCATCTTTAAGTTTGTAAGCTGATGTGGAAAACAGGCATTAGGTTGTCAGTCCATAGCTCTAATACTGCAGTGTGAGAGAACCTGCGAATGGACTTTTCACCACTGAAAAATGTTAGAATTTTATGCACAAAGTAATGAAAGGTTTACATATTTTTCAAAATATGTGTCTTATAAATTTGGCTTTGTTAATGTGATACTGACAAATGTCCACCCCCCTGTGTTGAATTATGAACATTTAGTTTTTCACCTCTAATTTTGCTTTTATTGATCTTACTGAATTTTTTAAAAGATTAAAACATATAAACATTATATATGTACATATGTATATATTTATATATACATACACATATATGTGTATATATACATGTATATACATATATATATATATGTGTGTGTATGTATGTATATAATTTTCTTTGGCTACAAATGTTGATAAATGAGGAAAAAAAGATAAAAATTGATCTAGGTATGGCAGTGCATATCCTCAATCCCAGCTCTCGAGAAGGAGTCAGGAGCCAGCTTGGGTTACATAGCAAGACCTGTCTTTCTCAACCTCCCCTACCTGCCCCTCCTCATTTAATTTTCCTCTTCTTTTTCTCTTTCTTTTTGTGGTGAAAACAAATACTATCTGTTCTTTTTTTTTTATTTTTGTGAATGCAGGTGTGCAAAGCGTGTTTTCTATGTGTGTGCATGTGTACTTGTGTAAACAGTTGTACATATGCATGTGCCATGGTACAAGCCCAGAGCGCGATCTCATGTTTTACTTTGCTTTTGAGACAAAGTTTGTCATGGTCCTGAACACTGCTGGATGTTTGCCAGGGTCTAGGCTTACTGGGCAGAAAGGCCCGGGGATCTGTTTCTATCTCTCCAGTGTTGGAATTAGAAGGGCCTGCTACTGTTTTACAATGTGCTTTTGTGAATATAGACATGTCCCTGTACATTAGATCTCCAAAACTTTATTATGTTGCGTGAGCGAAACATTGTATTCATTAACTAACATTTCTCCAGCACTCCCTTTGTAGTCTCGGAGACCACAGTGACCTCTTGCTTCTTTGACTTTGACATTTTAGGATCATGTATAGGTGAGCCATTTGTTTTTAGGATATACCACTCAGCATGAAGTCCTACAGGTTCAACCATAATGTTGCAGAGGTGATTTATATACATATATATGTAATTTACATATATATATGTAAATAATGTGTGTATGTGAATGCATATATGTATGTACATGTATATGAAGTATATGTCTGTATATGATATGTGCATTTACTTGAGTTATTATATTGTTCATATATAGCAATGCTGCAATAACAATGGATATCTAGATAGTAACCTGAGATTCAGATTACTTTCTGTTTTTGGAATCATATCTGAATGTGAGGTTTCCGCTGCTAAGTTTTTGAGCAACCTTCCCAGTGATTTCCACAGTGCTGCTCATCACATCCTCAGTAGCTGTGTAGTTTTCCTCTTGGCCACAATCACACATTCTCTCTGACACTTCCTCTGTGTTTTATTGACTATAGATGTCCCACTGCTTATGTGTCTGTTTACCTGCATAAGCCAGCAGCACAGTTTCAGAGCTCAGATACATAAACATAAACATCAACTGGTTTTTACAAGGATGCCAGGACCTCAGAATAAAGAAAACAGTCTCTTTAAGAAATTTCATCTCTGTAAAAAAAATTTCACTGAGCACTTGAGAGGATCTATTTTAAATCTAAATTGCTTTGATAAGCATGAAAAATTGATAGTATTAAACTTTCTATTTATATTCTTGGCATATCCTCCCACTAATTGATATTTTTAAATTTTTCATTTTCTCAAAATTTATTAATTTTTTTTTGGTTTTCTAGTGTAGAAATCATTCATATCTTCATTAAGTATATTACTAATTCTTTTGTTCTTCTTGATGCCCCCGTTAGCGTAATTGACTTTTAAGTGCTGATTTGTGTGTATTTTTATCCCACAACATTATTAACATTATTTTCATTGATTCTGAGAGTTTGTAGCATCTTCATTTTCCACATGTAAGATTATATCATACATTAAGAAAGATAGCTTTAGCCTTTTTGTTGGTTTGCTTTTAATTTTTTTTTTTTTTTTTTTTTTTTTTTTTTTTTTTTTTTTTTTTTTTTTTTTTTTTTTTTTTTTTTTGCCCAGTTTTTCTGGTTGATGAGGCCTTCCAGTAATCTGGTGCCTTTTGACTCTTAGTGGAAAAACCTTCAATTTTCAGCATTGACTATAATGTTAGTGTGAGCTCCTTATATATAGGTCACCTTTCTTTGTGGTTGACGGCGTGTCCTTTTCTAACAGTGGTTCATCATGGCTACATCCAGCCATGGGGATACTTCTATGTGTACTATCAAATCCAGGTTGGGGAAAATAGGGGATGGATGGGCATGTTGCACATATGGGACATTCTCCAGGACATAGACCTGCAAAGTTCGACTGAGTCCAGAGCAATGGGCCTGATCCTTCATTTAGAGCTAGACTCATGAAGATGGACCAATTACCAGGACAGACCTGCTGTTTTTGAGGTAGTTTTCTTCTGCTTTAGGGTTTGTGGGAATATCAAAACCTGCATCTGGAGTCTCACAAAGTCCCATTTGTGGTGGTTAGTAATTCATCTATTTTTTACAGAGAGATGAAGGTTGGAAACACCTTTATTCTGCCATCTTGCTGACACCAGAAGTTTTCCTTTCAGAAATTTTAAGACACAGCATCTTAGGCCACCCTAAGAGGACATTACATCACTGAACATTTTGTGAAGTGCTGAAATCTTCAAACTGGGGCTCTAATGGAGAGAGGAGAGAGCTTTGTTACCTGACATGTGCTTTCTAATCAGACAGTGCCCCATCAATGCCTGGAGAAAATTCTCACCTCATAATCATTTGTAAAATCCTAGAAGGAAAATTTGAAAAGCTTGTGAACAGTTGCAGGTCAGTCGGTGCAGCTGCATTAAAGCACACTAGCTCAGAAAGCTTGCGATCTATTGCCTAAAACCCAGAGTCTGCTGAAAGGTTGGCGAGCATCGTTTTATGATGAACACCAGCAGCTCAGAGCTTCACAGCAAACACTTGTTTAATCATTTCCCTCTGCTTGTTCCCTGAAGAGAACTGCCTACTTTATTTCTATTTCCATGTTTAGACATTCACGAGGCAAGCTTCATGCACGTGTGCATGGATTGAGATAGCAGACCTTAGTTCGTTATGGATTCATAACACAGAGATCAAAGGAAAATGCTAATACGAGGACACGACTAAGGTGGAAACTGATTTTGTTGTGGGTTCCCTGTTGTACTTTTTGCTTTGTCAGTGAACAGAATAATGTGCACCTGATACGAGGACACGACTAAGGTGGAAACTGATTTTGTTGTGGGTTCCCTGTTGTACTTTTTGCTTTGTCAGTGAACAGAATAATGTGCACCTGAAAATGAATGGGAGCGTCTGCACTAAAAAGTGACTGCAGTGCAAGGTCAGAGTGAAGAAAATGAGAAAAAAGTAGACTCGTCTCCCTTATATCCTCAAAGAAGCCAAGTAGATCTTTGATATATACACTATATATATGTTATATAAACATATACACACATCATATACATATATACCATATACACATATACAAAGTACAGATCATATACATATAAATTATATGCATATATACATTATATACATCATATACATACTATGTTTTACCACTTGCTTTAAAAGTTATATTTTGTTAAACCTTTCTCTTCTTCAAATTTGCCTCCCCATGCCCTGAACTCTTTTGGTCATTGGAGTCAGCCTCAGTAGTGGTGAGTAGTGGAGAGCAAGCTGAAAGCATCCATCCCTGTTGAGGGGAGGCTTGAGACTGCATCTGAGTTTTCTATTTATAGAGAGAATGGAAGAGGAAGGATGGGATGCTGTCTCTCCATCCAGACTCCCTCAGCTGCATTGTAAAGAATGCCTTTGTATGAATTTCCAGTTCATTCTTGTACTTTATATCTTGCAGCATATGAAGCGAAAACAACACTTTCGTATCTGTAGAAGAAAATGTGGGAATTTAAATGTTTGGGGAGTTAGTCATCCAAAAGTAATTCTTAAATTAACAATAAATTGTTGGTGTTACATGGAGTATCAACTGGATTCCTCACTGCCTTGCCTCAGACATTTCTCTTGTCAGTACTCTCTTCTTTTGTACCATATGCCTGGCATCTCATACACGATATTCATTAATATAGTTTTAGCTACCAATAATAAGTCAGTTGTTCTTAAAGGGCAGATTTCATTTAGTCAGTTTGCCTAGGAGCATGCAATGTTGTCTGGGAGAGGAGAAGAGCTAATGATTTCTTTTTAAACATTCTTTGGCACATGGGGATTCAAAAGAAAAAATTAGCTTTTCATATTGTAATGATATTATAATAAAAATGATGGTTTTATTTTCCTTTGAATTCTGTATGTGTGCATATGCATGTGTGTGCGTGCGTGCGTGCGTGCGTGTGTGTGTGTGTGTGTATGCACTTGTGAGTGCAGGTGTTTATGGAGACCAGAAGAGAGTGTCATATCCTGTGGATCTAGGGTTACAGGCATTTATGAGCCACCTGATGTGAATAGTAGGGACCAAACTTAGGGTGGTTACGCTCTTAACCACTCTGCTACTTCTCCATCCCAGCTCTGCTGACTTTTAATTTTCATTACTCAAAGGTTACAGCTCTTATTGTTAGCTTTGTGCCAATCAAGAAAAAAAAAAAGTAAGTTCATTGCAGGAACCGTGGGGGCCATTATGTTGGAGAATATAGAATTCTTCCTCTCAAATGATCAAAACTGTATCCTTATTTTCTATCTTTAACTTTAGGGGATATGAATATGAACGCATATAATTATCCCCTTTCCTTAGCTTTCTCTAGACAGTTTCATGTCTTAAATAAGTAGATTTAGTCAAAGCATTTTTGGTCTCCTCACGTGAGTCTATTACATAAATACAAAATGCTGCCAAAATGAAAAATGTGTACTTGGCAAAGATCTGACTAATTAGTAGTAGGATGTTGGTAACTGGTGGAAGTCTATAATTAATGAGGAAGTGAGTCCATTTCATACCTTACTGTTTCCAGAGCATTCATAAACGACTCTTTGTTTAGCCCTTGGTTCTGCCTTCCTTCTTTTTACTTTACCAGAATTACTTTATATCCTAAAATACCTGTTAATGCTTTGCAGATATTTAAAGTAGAATGCTTTATAATGAGTAGAAACCCACACAAGTGTGAGGAATCTGTTTCTTTCATTCCTGGTGAGGAGGATGTGGCTTAAAGTTTCAACAATATCTGCAGTAACTGCTTGTGAATATTCAGTGTTTTCCTAATTAGATAAGAAAGTTCCAGTAAAGAAAGATGAAAATCACAATTATCAGAAAGTATATTTTGATATTTAATGGAATGGCAATTAGATACCAAAACGTAATAAAAACTACATATAAAAAAAGTAGAGGGACTCATAATCAATCTATTATCTATCTATCTATCTATCTATCTATCTATCTATCTATCTATCTATCTACTTACCTACCTGATGTACAGTCAGATGCTAGCTAAAACTGCCAGAACCAATGTAGATCTCCTTCAAAAGCAGAGTGGCCATCCAATGGTCCACAAGGCACTAAAGAATTTTTTATGGGAAATGGCAGAGGAAGGTTAAAGATGCTGGCTCTTGCAAGACCATTTATCAGATCATCCAATTATAAACATGTTGGGCTGGGTGTGAAATGCCAAAGAATGATGCTAAGTCTAAAGAGGTTTGGGGGTAGACAGGATGACAAATGAACTGGAGCTCACCACATCCATCCTTTTTGGAAACACTGGAGTAGAAAATGCCACTAACATTCATGCATCAATAGAGGGAATGCTCTTGAGACTGTAGCTAGATGTGGACTCCAGCTTTTTTTCTATACAACTTGGTCAGTATCTCAGTTTATTTGTATTTGTATACTACCCACCTCATACTGTTAAAAGTCTGTAGAGACACATGGTCATGCTTATTTTTATTTAATACTGTCTACAATAATTTTTGAAGATATTATTTTCTGCATTTAGTTTCAGGTGAGCAGGAAGAAATTGTTCTGAGAACACACAATCACTGAGCTTAAACTTGATCAATTTCATTCCCAAATCCAATTTTCAATAAACTATGCCCTCATTTGAAAAACTGATAACACATGGAGTTTCTCAACAAGTGTCAGTTCAATATAATTATTCACCTACCCATTATTTAGAGCTTACTGTATTCTTAGGCATTCCACCCAAAGCACAGAGGGAGGAGAATACACTAGCAGAGAGTGCACTGAGGTAAAGAAGATTGTTATCTGTTGTCTGACAGCACAGAGAAGGACAAAGTATGAGGTCAGATCCCACTTCTCACTACAGAAATTTGTCAACAAGTTGGTAGATAAGAACATTAAAAAAGTCAATCAAGGAATGAAGTTTTCAGGCTTAAAATTCCTTTTTCTATGTTATGTAATTCTAAGGATGTTTATCTATAAACACACAATGGAAGATATAAACATGTAACTATATTCAAATCAATAATATTTTAAAAGATGAAATAGAAATAATGCAGTCTGATGTATATATGAATATGTATCACTTTATATATCTGTTCTATTTATCTATCTTGGTGTGTGTGTGTGTATCTTGACATACCAGGGCATTAGAATTATGCAGGAAAAATAGCAAACACAAGATAACATTTCTGAGTTAAATATAATAAAATAATATTCATAAAGAAGGACTTGGGGGTGTTAACATTGGGGTATTGATAGGAAGGGAGAAGAGCAGATGAAGGGTGCTTCAAAGGGCAATTGAACAGACAAGTGGTCTACAAAGCCTGGTATTCTAAACTAGCACAGAGTATGTAGGGATCAGTTATTACCGGAATGTGAAAAACATGTCTGTTATCTTGGTAAGTCAGCTGGAGGGGGAGGGGCATTGAACTGTGATTTCTATTAGAGATTTGCATTCCTGAAATTTTCTTTATGCTGTAAAATTTTGTAATAACAACAACAAGAGGAGAGTCAGTGGCATAGTCACAGAAACCTCAGCACTGAACGTGAGGACTATATTAGAAAGATATGGACTAAAATGAATTGATGTAGAGAGAGAAGATTACAAAAAAAACCCCAGCAAGAACCGAAAAGATAACAACAAACAATGGCAAAAATCAACAGGAAGAACCTCAAGGTCAGCAGTAGTCAATGTTGATCAATATTTTCTCTCTTTATAAAGGGGAGGAATTGGATCCCAGCCATCATTATCTTTGCTCTTTATGGGGGTGAGATAGAATCACCTGCAACTTTGTATAAGTCTATGCATTATATGTACACATATATGTATATATATTAATATATTTAATATATATATATAATGCATACATACACATGGATTCAATTATATCTATGTCTAATGCATTGTGTGTTTGTATGATGTATCATGCATAAGTGTTCATGTTTGCATGTGGACATATGTACATGCAAGTGTACATGAACCTTTGTGAATGAGGTGTCTTACTCTTTACTTTTTGAGACAGGGTCCCTCTCATTGTCAGATAAGCCACTTTAGCAGGCCACAGGCTCCAGCAAGCTCCTCTTGTCTTTGTCTCCCCAGCATTGGGATTACTGGCATGTACTGCTGTCTTATTTTGGGTTTTATTGCTGTGAAGAGACACCATGACCAAGACAACACTTATAAAAAACATTTTATTGGGCCTGGCTTACAGACCTATGATGTAAAACTCCAGCTAATCAGAGGTTTAGTCCATTATCATCATGGCGGGAAGCATGGTAGCATTCAGGCAGACATGGTGCTGGAGAAGGAGCTGAGAGTTCTACATCTTGATTCAAAGGCAGACAGGAGGAGACTGTGTCCCACATTTGGTGGAGATTGAGCATAGGAAACCTCAAAGCCCTGTCCCCATAGTGACACACTCCCAACAAAGCCACACCTACTCCAACAAGGAGTATGCCTCCTAGTAGTGCCATTCTCCATGTGCCAAGGATTCAAACATGTGGGTCTATGGGGGCCATACCTACTTCAGCCAACACACCTGCCATGCCTGAATTTCTATGTGGATGCTGAGGATCTCAACTCAGGCCCTAGGTTTTATGTATCAAGCACTTTACCTACGGAGGAATCTATCAAGCACCTATTCTGTAAATATGTGATTGAGAAGTCACAGTCAATATCTTTGGTCTTTGTAAATTTCCAAGAAAATTTCATTTAAGTTATTGAGTAAATGTGGTCATCTACTGTATTTGAAGCCGTATATTAGAAGTGTGTATTCACATGTATGTGCATGTGTGTACTCACATGTATGTGCACATGTGGATGTATTCCAATCCATAGACCTGTGATGCAAAACTCCAGCTAAGTATGAACTCATCCTTCAAGGGTGTAAAAAAAATCAGTATTTTTGCACAGTTTGTACTGGGGAGGAATAGTGAATGAGTGAGGTGAGAAAAAATGATTTCTTCACTGTCTAGTGTCTAAGGAGAATGGTCATATGCCTTGCCTCCCTAGGTCTTCCTGTCTCAGTGAATGGCTTCTGTCCCCTTTAGTTTTAGCAGCCATAAACTCCAGGAGTGATGTACGTTTTTGCCAGTCCATGTCTACACAGCCACATGGGAACTTGTCCTCTGATACTCATTTTAGGGAAGAGAACTGTTCAAATACTCCTGTCTTTAAATTTATTCATCACCTCCAAAGCTTTAATCAAAATCCTTTATTGTGGCTATCACAGGTTCCCTAAATTCTGTGGCAGCATGGATTATGGCATATCTCCTCAGAGTTACAGTTGCCTGGAGCGTATTTGCAACCTCCTTCAGTGAGACACAAAGACAGAACATGTACTCAAATCTCATACTAAATCTAACAAAAATGTGAAGGTTTTTAAAAATCTCTACTAGTAATGAACATCATATGTAGAATGGATTAACCTTAATTAGTGAATTGAAAAAAACCTGTCATTAAATCAGTTATTAAACAAAAAACAGATTAGATTATTTTCTGTCCTAAAGTCTAATTCTTTAAAGTATTGAAATGTTCCAGTTTTTAACAAGACTCATGTTAATAAAAGCCAAAACAATGTAAACCATGTCTCATTTTGTCAATAAGATTGTTTACGTATGTGTGAGTGTGGTATAAGTGTGTGCCTGTGTGTGCATTCAGAGAGGGCAGGGAAGGACTTTTGGGCATCCTACTCTGTTTCTATCTTTTGACACCGGAGTGAGGCTTGTGGCTAATAGTCCCCAGTGATCTTGCTGTCTCTGCTTCTCTGCATTGCCTGGGTTACAGGAATACACAGCAAATCCAAACCTTTCACATGTGTGTGTGTGTGTGTGTGTGTGTGTGTGTGTGTGTGTGATGTCCTCACACATACGTGACACGTGTTCTTCACCACTGAGCTATCTAGCCAGTCTCTCAATTAAACTATTTTAAGTGCAAAGTGGCTATTCTAACACTCGAGATTTCCAATGACAATAATAAACACCGCACACACTTTAATCACTGGCTTAGGCTGAAATAGAAATGAAGCAGTTTTAGAAGAAAACAGTGTGATGTGATGTGTTTGAAAAAAAGCATCCTCTGCCACAAAGTATATTTTTTTCTATTAACAGAAGAAAATGTTAGCATGATTTGTTACAAAGCCCAAAAGCACATTTTCCGTAACTTATTGTCATGGAAAATAAAACACCAACAACCCATGGGATGTGAAATCTACCTGCCTGCTGAATAGGGTGAGCACTTGGCTCTGAGGCGTAATGTAGGAGCACACATATCTTGATTCTTGCTGCAGAATTGTACGAATCACTGTGACGTCTACTGCCTGACAAGCCCAGTTACTGTTTCTTTCTAAAACAGTCTTCATAATTACATTGCAGAAAGATGTTTGCCAGCTCTCCCAAAGCAATTCTTTCTTTCCTAGAGATTTTGTAGTCACACATTGCTCTTTTATATATGTTACCACACAATAGTATGTATTTATATTTTCTCTATAGTAATTTGGCGCTTTGTCAGATAATTGATGAATTTAGAACCTTTGATTGAGCACATAAAGTTGCCTTATGCTACTGAAAACAAAGTGACATTGTGCTACTCTTTAGGCCCGTGCTGACCAATGATGGATAGTGTTATAAAAGAACTGTTAGTTCCCCCCAAACAATTATAGTAAAATCCAAATTCTTTGGCCATTTGGACTCAAATTTTGGTAGAATTTGGATTTTTGGACATGCCAAAATACTCTTTATGTGATACTTAAAATTTTCTAAAACTTGGTTCAAATTCAGCCATCTCACTTTCCTAGGGTCAAACAAAAATGTCTTCTGCTAAGCCCATTGCAGAAAGTGGGGATGGGAGAGACAAAAGACCTGGCTCAAAATTCACAAGTAGCTGACTCTGTTGGCTTTCCTGTGGAATTCCTATCCCCTTTGGGCCCATAACCTTTCCTTCTATTCTTCCATAAGAGTCCTCAAGCTCCATCCCCTGTTTGGCTGTGGGTCTCTGTATCTGTCTGAGTTGGCTGCTGAGTGGAGCCTCTCAGAAGACAACATGCTCCTGTCTTCAAGCAAAACAGAATATCATTAATAGTGTCAGGGACTGATGCACTCACGTGGTCCTTTGGGGGTTCTCAGAGTCTGAGCCACCAATCAAAGAATGTACCTAGGCTGGACCTAGGCCTCCCTTGGACATATGTAGCAGATGTGTAGTTTGGTCTTCATGTTGGTCCCAAACAACTGGAGTGGGCGCTATGCCAAAAGCTGTTGCCTGTATGTCAAATATGTTCTTCTATCTGGGTTGCCTTGTCTGGCTTCACTGGGAGAGGAAGTGCCTAGCCTCTCAAAAAGTTAAGTGTCAGGGTTTGGGGGTGTATACCCAGGGGCTCCCCACCCACTCATAGGAGAAAAAGATAGTGGTTGGGGTAAGGATTGTGGGAGGGTGACCAGGAAGGGGGCAATGAGCAGGATGTAAAATGAATAAATACAAAATAAAATTAAATTAAAAAATTCACAAGTAGCACAAAATAGTGGTGGGAGACAGTCTTCCCTAGGAATGGGTGGCAAAGAGGGTTCTCTGAATCTCAGTTACAAAATCAGATCAGACTTTTGTGCATCTGCTAACAGCAGAGACCTCAAGGTGAGGGCTGTGAAGTGGTTTATAAAAATAGTTTGAAAAAAAAAAATAAACACATTAGATTTCAGTCTACAAAACAAATAAAAAAGCCAAGCAAACGCAAGCAAGCAAGCAAGCAAGCAAGCAACAAAAACAGGGAAGTAATAGATGAGAAAGATGGAGAAGGTTCATAAAATGTTCCAAAAGGAATTAAAAGGCGTAAAGGAGGAAGTAGTGCTTGACTTCCTTTGCTAGAGGCTGTCGAAGGAAGTCACAAAGTGGGTTTTGCAGGTGACTTTAGTCTCAGGTTGCAGGGCTGTGCTTACTGATGTACTCACTGTAGGTCAGGCTCAGGGATAGGGACAAACTGAAAAAAAAAATATTAGAAAACCTAGGTGTCGCCAGGCCAGAATATCAGAGGAGAAAGAAATCAACCAGGGCTGGCATTTTCCTACCCCAGACTCTGTCAAATGCTACTGTCTCTGAATTAGCATACTTTCTTGTTCCCATGTTTAGCTACTGTGTATGGTCACTTTCCATAGTGTCCCCAAGACTAGTAATGAATACTTCCAGAAACACCTGCTAAACAAAACTATACATTAAGCATGCGGTTGCAGAGATTCAGCTCTTGTTGCTGAGCTATCTAAATTTCACTACTTTTAGACATTCTTCACAAACATTTTTGATTACTCTATCTCTCCTCTTGTTTCTATAGCCACTGTGGCTTTAATGTATCTAACATTTCTAGGTAAATGGTAAGTACTAAATTCAGCATGTGTACTCCAACCACCATCAAGGACTAGGAATTCTTCCAACATAGTCTTGTCTGTTAAATTGTCAGATTATGTCACACAGTAGACAAAGTAACAGCTTCCTAAGTGCTTTTTAATTCATTGGCTCCATTATTCTTAAAGTTTGGTGGTTATAAATTTTGCTTCTCACTAGGGATTTTTTTCATGAGGATGTCTAAATAGCTTTGTAAGTTTTTCAGAGGTTTTAAAATCCATTAAATGCTTTTAAAAGGGGTTTACAACTGTGAAACACAAGTTTAGTGATAAACAAGTTTACACACAAGGTAAGTTTTATTTATGTATTTAAGATATGTGTAAAATAGTCCCTAATTTTATGGTCTGATGGGTATAAGCTTGCCTATGGCCTTGTAAAGCTGAGAGAAGATACTTGAAATATTTGGATGTGTAATTAATAGCTTAATCTTAATGCAATGTTAACTGGACATTTTGTCTTATTTTATTACTCATGACAGTGTTATCTGCATGTTAAGTTCATGTTTATGATTTAGAAATTGTGTTACAGTTTCAAGTAGTTACTTTAACTGGACTTTAAAGGAAGTTTGTGCAGATGGTAATAAATCATGCCAATTGAAGAAAGAAATTCAGAAGAATGTTAGATAAGTTATATTAAAAGTTAAAATTGAGGATGTATAATCCAAAGGAAGTGGAATTTTTTCACTTAATAATTAACTAAATAATCAAATCTACAATTTTCTACTGCTGTGAGTTTTGTGTTGCAGGTTGGTTGCTATTGGGAACTAAATATGACCAGATTCTTAAGTAGAACATGATATTTCGGCTGCCTTTATAGCTCTGAAACGTTCTAGGAAAAGCTCAGTCCATGTGACACAAATTGTTACTTTCGCCTGTAATCTATAGAATGTGGATGAGGTGACTTAGCCTCCTAGAAATGATGCCTCTTAAGTCCCTTTCACAGTGACTGTGCGTCTTGCTACACTTGTTCTGCAATCACAGTAGAGGCCCAGGCCCAGAATTCCTGGAAGGTAACAAGCCTTTTATTCTTCTCTTTATTTTTCTTTTCTTTTTTTCTTTTCTTTTCTTTTCCTTTTCCTTTTCCCTTTTCTTTCTTTCCTTCCTTCCTTCCTTCCTTCCTTCCTTCCTTCCTTCCTTCCTTCTCTTCCTCCTCCTCCTCCTCCTCCTCCTCCTCCTCCTCCTCCTCCTCCTCCTCCTCCTCCTCCTCCTCCTCCTCCTTCTCCTTCTTCTTTGATTAAAACCCATTTGTCTCTCTTCTGGAAAAAAACAGCTTAGATTTATGTTCTTTTCTTGTCTGATCAGAATAACTGTACAAACAGCATAACTTCTATTTCATTTTTGAAATTAAGTTTTTGTTCCAGACTCTTCTATTTCCCCTTTCTTCTGCCTGCTCCTCCTGTTCATTGGAGGAAGGAACATATATTTAGTATTTATTAAGTAGCTCCAATTTCTTAAACTAATGCACCTGGTTTCTGTTTTTAAGCAGAGGGAGGCCTGCAGCAAATTTTAATCTTTTCCTTTTGCACATGTATGTTCATATGGCTTGCATGATGACAGTTTTGTGCTGGTGGGTGCACGTTTGTTCATGTTATGTACATTTATGTGTTTTTATGTGTGTAGCCCAGAGGCTGCTGTTGCATGTCTGCCTCGATTGCAATACATTTATTAACTGAACTCTGTTGCTGAACCCTGAGCTTGTGGATCTGGGTATTCCAGCTAGTCTGCTTGCTCTTATCTCAGCTAGGGTTAGCAGGTAAACCACCATGTCTGCTTAGCTTTTATCTGGGTGCTGGGGTTCCCAATTCCTGTGCTCACACTCTCACAGAGGTTGCTTTGTCTACCCAGCCATCTTTTATCTCCAGAAGTCTTACCTAAGACAATTCTCATATTGTTTGGAAGAACTTGGTGTGTAGCTTATATAAGGGGACCTCAACTCCTTATAAGTCTTAGTTTATTTATTTTTAAAGACCGAAAAGCACAGTGACTCACACTTACTTAGATCATCACTGTCATCATTATAGTGTCAGCTCCAGCCCCTTGGTATTTTAGATGAGGGAGAGAATAACAACAACAACAACAACAACAACAACAACAACAACAATAATAATAATAATAATAATAATAATAATAAAACCATCGAGTCCAGTTTGTGTTGGCCGACTACTCCTGAGCATGGGGGCTGCCAGAGTTTGATTGATTGAGTTTAATTGATGAAATTTGATTGATCGGTCCCTCCACTGAAGAAAACTGACTTTCCCTCTTCTGCAGCTATTTATTGAAAGTAACTTCTTGGCTAGGGATGGGAGACTTTGTATCCAGTTCCCTTTTCTGTGCTGGGGTTTTGTCTGGCTTCAGCTTGTGTAGGCCTTATGCATCCTGTCAAAGTGTCTGAATTTATATGTGCCTCTCCACATTATTCTGCACTTAGATTTCTGAATACTTAGTGACCTTCAATGTTTTAATTTTGAAAAAATAAACCTTATTAAATATCAGTAAACAAACAACAGAAAAGCACTACAACAACAACAACAACAAAATCTCAAGATTTACCACTTGGAATTTAATGTTGTTTACAAATTATTTTATTTGCTTCAACTTTTATTTTAAGTGTTATACAAAATATTTTCAAAAAGGTCAACCATTGTGAACACAAGAAAAAAATTTAGTGTAGATTCACTGACAATGCACTAATTATACACGATTCCCTCTCATAGATACAGTGGAGACTGGCTTGCTGTTACTTTCACTATTCTCTCAACTGAACTAATAATAGAAAACTTTCCCTTGGTTATCGCAGCAAAATTGTTTTGCTCTTTCTCATGTTTCGTTCTTTGGCAATTTATATGTACTGATTGTGACTAGTTATTGTTAATTGCCAATTTGATACAAGCTGGTAACCCATGAGAGATTGCCTAGGTTAGGCTGGCTGGTGGGCATTCTTTTGAGAGACTTTCTTGATTGGGTTATTGAGGGGAAAAGATCCACACTAAAAATGGGTGGCGTCATTCCCTAGACAGGGGATCGTGGACTGTAGAAACATGGAGATCCATGAGCTGATCACTACTAGGCAATGCATTGTTCTTTCGTCTGCCTGCAGGCATGTGACCAGCTACTTTAAGCTTCTGCAGCCTCCACTTACCTACTATGATGACTATGTGTGTAGCTGTGAGTTAACTAAACCTTCTTCCTTAAATTCTCTTGTTAGTGTACTCAACCATAACGCCAGGCAAAGAAGCAAGACACTCGTCTTTCTCTTTCATTTCTTTTCCCTTTAAGTCACCTGTATTAACCATTCACTTTGGGAGTTAAATGTAACCCATACTATTTATTGCCTATATGTCATGTCATCTAGGACAAAGTTATCTATGCCAAAGTGACAAAGGTTGTATCCTCAAGCGTCAGTGTCTTAAGCAATATGGTTGGTTTGTTCTCAGGGAAACAATGTAGAGAAGGGGGCGATTTCAGGAGTGATTTCATAATACCTGGCAGCTCCTCATCACCAGTGCAAGCTCTGGCTGCCTTGCCATGCCCACCATGCTCCAGCTTCTGGATCCCATGATACAAATTTCTTGGTTTTGTGGTTCATGCTTGTGGTTTGGGATAGCTTTTGAGGCTCTAGCTCCCACATCCACTTTCCGAACAGCAGGAAATTAAAACAGAGAGAACATTGCCAGGGTTTAATAATAAAGGGAGTTAGACCACGCTTTTATAATTAAAGAAGAATAGAATAATGGATACTGAGTGGGAACCAATGGGCTTTGTATCCCTCTACATAATCTGCCAAATGCAGGCTGCTATTCAATTATTCCAAATGCGGGCTTATTTCTTTATTTCTCTCATGCTGTGGTTTTGTGGAATGTCTGGGTCAGCTGCTTTTGTGTTCTGCCTCTGAGATGCTGGGACTTGCTTTTGGTGAGAAAAGTAACAACCTGATTAAATTGGCATTGGAAAGAAGTCTCTCGTTATGTAGAAATGCAGATGCTGTAATACTGTCTGCTAAAAGCTATTAAATGGCTTTCTTGGCTGGCATATTATTGTAAATAGTCTCACACTGGATAATTTCAAAGCTATAAAGTAGTGATAGCCAGAGAACAAACAGAATAGCCATGTTATGATAATCTTTCTGTTTGGCCTTCCTTTATCATTGTTTTCCAGGTACTGACTTTTAGTCCTTCACAAATGCTAACTCCCTGGAGTGTTTCACTCCTACTCTCAAACATATAGTGGGGCTTTCTCAAGGCCACGTGACTTCTGATGGCACCACCCACTCCAGACGGTTGACTGTGTGCTATTCTCTACCTTTAGGGTTTTGTGTTTTGATTTCTTTGATAGTAGATAGCAAGACATACGGACTATTTAAACCATAGAATTTGAGGGGGTTCAGAAACCTCTACTTTGTAGCAATTATGCCCAATAAGGGGCTAATTGTGTCACTTTCATACATCAATGACATTCTGATCCCATCTCTCATTGACATTTTTACCTAACTTACCCTGCTTCCTTCCTTTCCCCAAATATTCTCTTCATTCCATGTCACCTTACTTTTCTAGACTTCTTTTTATGTTTCGGACCCCATTCTACATGATCTTATTTCATTTTTACAGGAGATTTCAAGTAATTTGCACATATGGCTGCTGAGGCTGCGGTCATATGCAAAACCTTGATGTTTTGAGACCTAAAACCCCAACACTTGCTCCTTTACGTTATGAGAGGATTCCTTACTCCGTCTGACTAGGTTCAGTGAGAGTCTTCCGCATCATGGATTTTCCAAATGCTGATGTAAAAATGAACAAAAGTCCCTAGATAAAAAAGAGATAAAGAGAGGAATGGAAATAAAGAAGAAGGGAAAAAAGAAGAGAAGACAAACGAGAGCCTAATGGTAAGGACACCTAGAACCCAAAAAGGAGTTTTATAATCTGAAAAGGTGTTGCTTGCAAATAATAGGGAAACTGATATGGAGAGCAATCAGAATCTACCCTCCTGGGAATCCCACAGTCAGCTAGTCTGGTGCATTGTAGCAGGAAAACCTCCCTCTACAAGAGGAACTTTGAACCACCTCAGCCTAAATTCATCCTTACTAACACTATGAGCTAGACAGGCATTTGATCCCCACCTCAGCCCTGAAAACCTTGCTTCTTCAGAATACCCTCCACCATTAGAGTTGAAAGAACATCTCCCTTCAAATATACTGTGGTTTACAGAGCAGTTCCAAAAGCTGGAATCCATCACGTTCACAACAATGAAAAGATTCAAGCTTGACTGATTACAAGGCCCTTCATAACCAGGCTGTACTCTTCCTTGTCCCGCCTGCAGCTTCCTTTCCATCCCCCCATGCTGTACATTTTAGATCATGTTCTTTTTTTCCTACAGCTTCAACAAGCACATTAATTTTTCCCCTTATTTGTGCATCACAGAGCTGTCCTTGATATCACAATATCCCCCGAAGCACAAGAGGGGTGGAGAAAAAAAACGAGGTTCAGAACACAGAACTGTGTAGGCAGGGTGCTACCATTATCTGTAAAATCCTCATTACATGATGTTAGTAAGTTTGAAACCCCAGTGAACAGGCCAGCCTTAACGTGAGTTTTTTAATCTTTCATTAAAAGCTGAGTCCATCAGCCCTCAGCATCTCTGTGGGCATCAGCCAGTTGTCCCCACCATAGGCTCTTCCTCTGTGGCTTCCACTTGAAGCCCTGTTTTCAGGCAGAGCTTAGTTTATCCCTCTTGATTCTGTCTGTCTTGCTAGACCCTTGGTTCCACACCCAAATAACGCCATGTGACTCACCAGGACTGAGTCCACACTCTTGAAACTCATGAAGGAAACTTGCTTTAACAAGATAACTTCAGTCAGTTTCTTGTGACGTGGAATTTGTCTGTGTTATCTTTCACTTGTCCTTGACTAGTTATATTTTTACTTCCCCATGTACCACCCTCAGTACAAACTAGGGCCCTGCCTATGGCACAGAAATGTCAAGAACAGAGCAGAGCACTGCAATCTCTTCCTGACCTCCCCCAGCAGCCTTCCTGTCAAGGTACTGTCAATAGATACTTCTGAATGATTCAAATGAAATTGCAAGTAAGACTACAGCCACAGTGCCTCCAGTACTTGTCAGACCTGGGTTTGTTCTTATTCTTTCTACTGGCATCTTCGCGTACATAGGCTTTGATATTTTGAATGAAAATTCATTTACTGAAGCTCTCAATTCCTGAGTAGAAGCGCTTTCTTTTTTGTGTATATGATGTTCAGGTCAAACTGTTGTTTTTTTTTAAACAAAATCTTAATCATTTGATTTTACCAATGAGAGCCAGATGGTGTGGTGAAAGCCTGGTAGTTAATGGGCAACTAAACAAAACAACCACATAAAACCCTCTTCAAACCAAATGTCTCTCTCTTCTGCTTCCTGTCCATCTGTATCAGTCCTCCTGACTCTCTCTTACTCTATGTTTTTTTCCTTAATAATCCTATGTTCACTTTCTGTCATCTGGTTGATTGTTCTACCTCTTGACCTATGGTTGACTTTATTTAATTCTGTTTACAATATTTAAGCAGAAAGCTATTGGATTATAGGTGTGTGCTAAGGCTGAGCTATACCATAACTAAAAACAGTTTTTTCCAGTAAATGACACATTTTCATGGTTCACAGTGTGATCAAATAGGCTGCAACATAGCACCTATTAACCTAGCTACCTTGTTTAAAATTATAAAATTATGATTTGTTATAACTTGTTTATAACTATAAGATTAGCCAATTATCTCATCTTAAATACATTTTTAGGTCTTTTGAAAAGTACTATATATTTTATTACAGAGAAAATACAAAAGGTTTTCCCAATCTTGTCTTTAATTTTTGAAGGCTTTGTTTGCCTCTAAGTTAGCGTTCCATTTCTAGCTTTTTATTTCCATGGTCACTTCTGCACCATTCTCTGACAATATTGTCTTTGTTGTAGTGTAGAAGTTCTTCTGTATTTGTAGCTTTGAAGGACTTGTCATGTGACCTCATTTACTCTAGGGTCTTGCACATCTGGTAGAGCTAGTATGGCAGCCAAAATTTATAACTCATTTATGTTCATATCCATGGAGATGAGCACAGGTGGGATGTTCAAACTGTGGCTGGAACTGGTGAGCCAAAGGTGTCTAAGTAGAGAACCTCTGTTAGGACCTTTTGAAAACCTGTGTAATAAGAAATACCCTGAAATCAATGCAATGGTCAATAGCAATGACCACCATCTTATTGATTGATTGATTGATTTGGATATTTAATTTATTTACAATACAGATGTCATCCCCTTTCCCCATTTCCCTTCCCTAGAACCCCCATTCCATCACCTCTCCTTCTTTATGCTTTTATACCATTTTGATTACATGCATGTATTAATGTCAGTTCTAGATTGAGGGTCTAGCAATACAATAGATGCAAATAGTCAAGGAACAAGCAATGCAATAAACACAAATAGTCAAAGAAAAAGCAAGATATTAAACCCAATTACGTGAACACTCCCATGATCACTGTTTCTAACAGCTTATCAGAATGAGCTAAGTATCTGAGCCTACTTCCCTGTCCTAGCCCAAGGTCATTTTCATTTCTGAAGCCTACTTCCTTGTTCTAGCCTAAAATTAAGATTCCTGTCTGAAATTACTTCTTTGTTCTAGCCTAATATTAGGTTCCTGCCAGAGATTATGTCTTTGGTCTAGACTAAGATTTAGATTTTTACCTGAAATTACTTTGTTCTAGCCTAATGTCAGATTCCTGCCTGAAGCCTACTTCCTTGTCCTTGTCCAAATGTCAGCTTCTTGCCAAGCAGTCCCAAAGGCTCTCTGCCTCTCCCCCCTTTTTTATTTTATTATCAAGACTGAGCCTGTCTGACAAGAATGCTTTCCTTACCCATTGTGGAATATGCATTATCAAAAACAATGTCCTTCTGTCTTAGGTTGGCAAGGCTCTGTGCAGAATCTTACCCATCCTTGGCTTGCCAGCCAGTTAATTTAATAACTCTGTCTGGGGGTCCATTTTCAGGTTCAAGTCATGTACTTTGGCTGCCAACATGTTGATGTTGTTGAAGAAAAGCTTTAACACAATGGGCAGAAATAAAAGTATTCCCAGGACAAAAGGGGCTAGCATGATCAAGCTATATATGCCATTTTTGAAGCTTGACCAAAATAGAAATACTGACCTCAGGCCATGGGTAATTTTATCTGCAGTATCTACCACATCACTGCTCAGCAGAGCAGCATTCTTGAAATTTATAAACTCCCTATGTATCATTAAAACATCCAGAGAGGTGTTAGAATTATGCCGAATATACTGCATGTGTCATTAAACTTCCTAATTATAATTACTACCACTGTAAATTGTAGAATTAACATGAATCCAATTATATTTGGCATGACACTCAAGATGGCTCTTTACCCTTAAATTTTGAACCTCCTTCCAGTAATTTGAACAGGATAAAGAGCATCAATCTGTTCTTCCAAATGCCTATCTAAATCCTCTGGTATATTCAACACATTAGTAATATTTTTGCTAAATGACTAACAAAAGTTAAGTTGGGAATCTTTGCTTTTTATCTATTATCCTTAGATTTGGTCTTCTCATTGTGTCCTGAATTTCCTGGATGTTTTGGGTTAGGAGTTTTCTGCATTTTGTATTTTCTTTGACAGTTGTGTCAATGTTTTCTATGGTATCTTCTGCACCTGAGATTCTCTTTTCTATCTCTTGTATTTTGTTGGTGATGCTTACATTCATGATTCGTGATCTCTTTCCTAGCTTTTCTATCTCCAGGGTAATCTCCCTTTGTGATTTTGTTATTGTTTCTACTTCTGTTTTTTATGTCCTGAATCATTTTGTTCAATTCCTTCACCTGTTTGGCTGGGATTTCTTGTAGTTCTTTAAGGGATTTTTGTGTTTTCTCTTTAAGGGCTTCTACTTGTTTACATGTGTTCTCCTGTATTTCTTTGAGGGAGTTATTTATGTTCTTCTTAAAGTCTTCTATCATCATCATGAGAAGTGACATTAAATTGCTTTTCTGGTGTCATCAGGTATTTAGGAATTTCTATGGTGGGAGAACTAGGTTCTGATGATGCCAAGTAACCTTGGTTTCTATTGCTTATGTTCTTTCACTTGCCTTTCACCATCTGGTTAACTCCAGTGCTACCTTCGTTAACTATCTCTGACTGGAGCCTGTCTGTCCTGTTATCTTTGCTGAGTCCAGTTGTCTCTGTGATCCTGTGATCTTGAGACCATGGTTGTGATAACTCCTGGGAGTCAGGCTGCTTCTGGGCTCCTGAAATCCTGGTGTGCCCAAAGTCCTGAGATTCTGTGATCCTCTTATACTATGTTTCTATATGTTAGAGCTCCTGGGAGTCCAGCCTTCTCTGGGTTTTGGGGGATTGGGTACAGAGCTGAAGCCTTAGGGATGCTCCAGGTGCAGGTGCAGACAGGAAGGGTCCTGTGCCACTGGCCTTGAGGGAGTTTCTGGGCCCTAGGGAGTCCCAAATTACTCCCAGTTTTTGGGGAGTGTTATGGAGTCCTCACCTACATTCCTGGGCATGTTAGAACTCTTGGGAGTCCAGCTTCCTCTGGGTTTTGGGGGGTTGGGTGCAGAGCTAAAACTTTAGGGCTGCTCCAGGTACAGGCACAGACAGGAAGGGTTCTGTGTCACAGGTCTTGAGCAACCACCATCTCTTAAAGGCACTTTATATGTAATGTGACAAACCCAAATTTCATCTTTACATTGGTACTCATTTATGATCATCAAAACTCACAGTAGAAAGCGATCTTTGTTTTAGCAAGTTTTTCTATGACAGCATAAATAGATAATAGATAAAATATGGGATCATCTGTTTTAGTGATGAAACATGAGAAGTCACATGATTTGCTTGTGGGCTGCAGCACCACTAATACTTCATCCCTAGTTTGATGGCCTGGTGACCAGAAGCATGGGGTGGGGCAAAGAACAGGAGAAGATAGCTATTTGAGCTGAAGGAGCAAATGAATTGCCCTTCCTTTATGGTTTTCTTCTAGTTAGGCCTTTAATGGATTGGATAATGCCTGCCCACATTAATGAGGATAGACTTTTTCACTCAGTCTCATGATTCAAATATCATTATTGAAAACACACTCATGCTCTCACATACATATTGAGAAATAATGTTTTAATAGTTACCTAGGTATTATTTTTAGCTGAGTCAAACTACCATAGAATTAATTATTAGAAGCCTAGAAGCTTTAACAGGACCCCTGAGTTATCAGCTGTAAGGAAGAAGGCAAGGCCCTTGTTTTAGAGTTGGATGATGCCCTTTTCTTTTCTTTTTTATGTGCTCATGATCAAAGTCAATGCCCCACTTATGCTCAGCCTGCAGCTCAGCACAGCTCTTTAGTGGTACATGGATTCAAGGCTCATTTATCACCCAGGATTATATTTTACCTTAATATATTTTAAAAACAAAGTCTCCTAATTTAAGTAAATTGTCTAATATACCAGGCTTACCAAAGTTACATAGTGCTTGTTCAGAATTCTTTAGTTTATTGAGCTACATTTGTATATTTCTTTGTGTCTTCATGGATGAAAAAAAAAAATCAATGTTAAACTCTAAAAGATTCAAAAGAATGTATTTAGTGGTTTTCTAATAGATCATTGTAGAGATGAACATAGCTTACTTACCATTTAATATTTGTCTTGATTACTCTGACATTATGGCTCCTGCTTCTACCCATTTTCCTTCAGAAGACATGATTTCACTCTTCCTTGTAGCATATTAATACTGCATTGCATATATATACCATGTTTTCTTTATACATTTGTTTCTTAATAGGTTCCTAGGCTGATTCTATAATTTGGTCATTGTGAATAGTCTTGCAATGACAATGAGTATGCAGGAGTCTCGTTGTGTGGCTGTGTAATTTTCTTCTATTATGTATGCAGGAGCGGTATAGCTGGACCATGTGATAGTTATACATTTAGGTTTTTGAGTGACACCATGATGTTTCCAACACTGGATGGGCTGATTTACATTCCCACCAGTGATGTCCATTGGTTCCTTTTCCTCCACATCCTCATGGGCATGTTACTATTGTACTTTGGAAGATAGCCATTCTCACATGAGTAAGATGACTTAATATAGTTTTGACATTGATTTCTCAGGTGACTCAAATTGTTGAATGTTCTTTCAAATACTTATTGACTGTTTGTACTTTAGGAGTGGCAGCTAAGTTTATGCAAACACATAATCAAATCCCCTTATTAGCACTCTCCACACAGCAATGGTTCATTAATTCAGAGCACACTCCTGTGGGTTTCTGTTGTTTCAGCCACTGGGTTGGATAGAGGAGAAATTCTTGCTTGCACTTTATCCACAGCACTAAGATTTGTGGTTGACTTACCATAATTTTATTTAATTTTTATGAAAAAAATGAAATAGACATTAGTACTTTGTTTCAATAGATGTAAACACTGAAGCTCAAAGCGTTAGATTACTTAGGAGCTCATGTTGTTTCAGTCGGCATAAATAATAAACATGAAAACTAATTTTCTAAATTAATAATGTAGATATTGTTCATGGCATGCTTAAATTGGCTTTAAATGTAACAAACAACTTTCTCAAGGTTTGAGCATTTAAATATTATGTCATCATAAATATTATGGTAAGTCAAATTATTCATTAAGTTCTAAAAGCATAGCATTTGGTGTATTGGAAACTATTAACATTATTTAAAAATCTACTGTATTCATTCCACTGTTCTTATTTCAGAGTAGCAATTCCCTTATTGAAATAGTGAGTTTTCTTACTCTGTCACATGGCCAAGAAGGAGTTATACTCAAAGCTGTTGATGAACTATAAGGAAGACAAGAATATTGGAGTGTGGGATGACATTTTCATGTTCCTTTCCTAAAATGGTACATGAGATTTTGTAAGTCCTGAGAAAGCATTCGCAGAGTGCGCTGTGTCCCTCTCCAGCTGTGCTTGTCCTCCACTTAACCAGATGGCATAGATACCACACTTTCTCCTCAACAGGCAGAACCAGTTCCTCCTAGGATTTTCTCAATAAATTTTTTTCTCTGTATTTGTGGAGAATGAAACCTAAGTGAAATTTAACATTAGCTCATCTGGAACTTATCCTTGTCAAAGGATGTTGGAAATAATCCTGGTCTTTCTCTTTCTTTAAACACATTTGAATCTTTTCAAATTATAGATTTTCAATTAGTTTAAGTTAGATATGATTGTGCAAATTTGACAAACATTGCTTTGTCCAATAAAATATGATTGTTGCCTACCTAACAATAATTTCTCAACAAAATTAATTTAAAATTCCATTATGTTTGAAATAGAATTTTCGGAAGGTTTCTCTTAGTTTACCAGTTTAGTTAGCTGAGGTTTAATAGCTCTTAGTCTTAAGAAAGTTAGAAACACAAAAGAATTTTCTATGTGCAATTATGCTTATACCCTAGTGAGTTTTCCATTACTATTCTTTAAAACTATTTTTTCAATTGAAAAAAGCAATTAAATCACATTCTCCCTCCCTTTCTTTATCTTTCTCCATCCACTTCCTCCAGTTATCCTTTCTTGAAAACCCTCCCATAGTATTCCTTACCACAAAGCCTTTTAAATTTTTTATTAGGCATATTTACACACACACACACACACACACACACAACACACACACACAGACACACACGAGTAGGCACAATTATTATGTATTTTTCTATGTTGGAGGATGGTTTTTGTTGCACTGTGCAAAGTTTCTTCTGTTTTTGTATTATTCAAATGCTGATTTCTGTACCAGCAGATAGTACAGGCCAGAACTTTGGGTACAATTATTTTTACAAAGCATCACTCATCTCAGTGATTTGCAAACATTCTTCTCCATCATCTTCTTAATGGTTAATAAATATATGAATTGGCCTATTAGCTGAGGCATAAGAGAATAGGGCAGGACTTCAGATGCCAGTCAGGGGGTCCAAAGGGAGATGAGAGAGAGGAGAGAAAGACCATGAAGAGAAAAGATGTGGAGAAACCATATGGAGAGATCAGAGGATTGCTATGAGATCACGATGAATAAAGTGACCACTATGATGCACATGAACCAGTGTGAGCCAAGGCAAAGACTCAGAATGTGGCTGGAAAATAGGCAGCCTTAGAGAGTTTAGCATAGCTCAGAATCTGCCCAGCTTAGTGCATGGAGCTTGTTAATAGAAATACCAAGCCTTTTTGTCTTTACTCATGAACAAAAGTGGGATGGAGAAGAATCTAGAAAACCAAGCAGTTATTTGAGAACACAGTAGGTATGGAAAAACCTCAAGAATTAGTTTTACATTTCTGAGTCCATATTGGTTGTTTGTATGTATGTGATTTCAAAGCTGACCATTTTGCACAAGACAACCAACCACCTATAGGGATCCTCTCTGAGAGTGGCTTGTTATCTCCCAACGTCAATAGTTCCTTGTATTCATATGTCCTACGATGGAACCTGATGAGATTTTCCTCATCATTAGTGTGCCTATTGACATTGCTTTTGTTCCATATTGATTATGCAGATATTTCTAGCAGAGTCTGTTCCACCAAAGTTGTTCTGCTTATCTGCTCTTCTCATCTTTCTACTTCCTCCTGTGTGATGTTTTCTGAGACTAGGTACAGGGCCTGTAAGGTAGTCTATCCATTGAGGAGGGCTCCCACTATTTATTGATCTCTGCCTTGTGTTCAGTTGTGGGTTTTATGTGTCCCTTCTGTATTTACCTCCTTCCTCCCCTCCAGTGGATTCCCCAATATTCTGTTTTTTACCTTTGTGTCCACCTGTATCCCATTGTTACTCTTCTAGAGTGCCTCTCAATCAACTAGATCCCTTTATCTTCTCTAGTT